>NC_091160.1:50814127-51021627 GCF_040958095.1 Procambarus clarkii | reverse complement strand
GGCAAACATTGAGAGGAACGAATCTATACCCTCTGGGAGATCATTTACATATACCAGAAACAGTATAGGTCCAAGGACTGAAACCTGCGGGACTCCACTTGTGACGTCTCGCCAATCTGAGACCTCACCCCTCACACAGACTCGTTGTCTCCTGTTGCTTAGGTATTCCTCTATCCACCGGAGTACCTTCCCTCTCACTCCAGCCTGCATCTCCAACTTTCGCACTAGCCTCTTGTGTGGCACTGTATCAAAGGCTTTCTGACAATCCAAAAATATGCAGTCTGCCCACCCTTCTCTTTCTTGCCTTATGTTTGTTGCCTGGTCGTAGAATTCAAGTAACCCTGTGAGGCAGGACCTGCCATCCCTGAACCCATGTTGATGCTGCGTTACAAAGTTCCTTCGCTCCAGATGCTCCACTAGTTTTTTTCGCACAATCTTCTCCATCAGCTTGCATGGTATGCAGGTTAGGGACACTGGCCTGTAGTTCAGTGCCTCCTGTCTATCCCCTTTCTTGTATATCGGGACTACGTTAGCTGCTTTCCAAATATCTGGCAGTTCCCCTGTTGCCAGTGATTTGTTATACACTATGGAGAGTGGTAGGCTCAGTTCTCTTGCTCCTTCCTTTAGAACCCAAGGGGAGATTCCATCTGGGCCTATAGCCTTTGTCACGTCCAACTCTAGTAAACACTTCCTTACTTCCCCACTGGTAATCTCAAACTCTTCCAGTGGTTCCTGGTTAGCTATTCCCTCACTTACCTCTGGAATTTCTCCTTGTTCTAAGGTGAAGACCTCCTGGAATTTCTTATTCAATTCCTCACACACTTCCTTGTCATTTGTAGTGAATCCTTCCGCCCCTATCCTTAATTTCATAACCTGTTCCTTTACTGTTGTTTTTCTCCTAATGTGGCTATGCAACAATTTAGGCTGAGTCTTTGCCTTGCTTGCGATGTCATTTTCGTATTGTCTTTCTGCCTCTCTTCTCATCCTGACATATTCATTCCTGGCATTCTGGTATCTTTCTCTGCTCTCCAGTGTCCTGTTATTCCTATAGTTTCTCCATGCCCTTTTACTTTGCTGCTTAGCTAGCCTACATCTTTGATTAAACCATGGGTTTCTCATCTTCATTTCTCTGTTTTCCTTTTGGACTGGGACAAACTTCATTTGTGTGTGTGTGTGTGTGTGTGTGTGTGTGTGTGTGTGTGTGTGTGTGTGTGTGTGTGTGTGTGTGTGTGTGTGTGTGTTTGGGTGTTTGGTGGGGTGGGTGTGAGTTGGTGTCTGGTGTGTGTGTGTGTGTTGGTGTTTGGAGGGGTGGGTGTGAGTTGGTGTCTGGTGTGTGTGTGTGTGTTGGTGTTTGGAGGGGTGGGTGTGAGTTGGTGTCTGGTGTGTGTGTGTGTGTGTGTGTGTTGGTGTTTGGAGGGGTGGGTGTGAGTTGGTGTCTGGTGTGTGTGTGTGTGTGTGTTGGTGTTTGGAGGGGTGGGTGTGAGTTGGTGTCTGGTGTGTGTGTGTGTGTGTGTGTGTATGTTGGTGTTTGGAGGGGTGGGGGTCTGGTGTGTGTGTGTGTGTGTGTATGTGTTTGCGTATACGTTTTCATGTGTGTGTGTATATGTACGTTTGTGAGTTTTATAACCGCATATTTATTTCTATAGGATTCAGCCTCAGCTTTTGGACCCACATATTTCCACCTGCCGGTCGTACGGTCATCTGATGTAGTGATTCTCGACCTAACTGGTCCATTCAACGCATCACTCGTAGTTTAATATATCTCTATACGACTAAGTAAATACGTTTTCACCATCGCATCTGAGTCTCTAATTTGCATACGTGACCTCGTGGACTATTGTTATTCACTGTTTACATTTACTAATTCACTTTCCTTGAGTATTTTATTCGAATGTATAATGTCTCCTCTTTCTCCTGTTGCCCTCAATTTGCAGGTTTTTCAACCTTGCAATTTTCACTGTTCTACTAGTTAATTGTCGGTGACAATATTATTTTGATGCAGCCTTCTTGTCCTCTTGCCTGAACACCTGGTACCACAACTGCCGGCTTCCAGCTGCTGGGCAACTTTCTCCTCATAAGTTGATATCCATGATGGGCCGTTTTCTTCGTCATAGAGCCTTTGTGTCCTCTAGTGCCTCTAGGTGCTTCACACATGTTGAGTTGCCTCTGGTGCCATTGGGAGATGGTCAGTCTCAGGAGTGTACATCCCATGAATGTTTTGTTTTCAGTTCCTCGGAGATTGATTTGTAGTGTTTCTGTAAGCCTTGATGTCCTTGTTTTTCTTATTACTTAGTTATTTCCGTTGGCTTTATAATATTAGTAAGGATAGGCTTTAGTTCTTTCCCGCCAAACACATACCGAAACTATGACGTTGGTACAACGTTCGAACAAGATTTAACACCTTACCAGTTATAACAACCAATATAGCAAGTTGTAACAACGTTCTAATACGTCATAAACACGTTAAGCCAAGATGTAACAACTTTATTACAAGTTGTAACAAGCGAAAAATAGAGACAGTTTAGGTTTGTGTTTCCAGGGTTCTTGGCATAGGCTGGAATGTTATTTTTGCAGTTTTTTCTCTGTTCACCTTCTGATGTATTAGTTCTTATCCTTAATGGGTTCTCCCTGTTGAGCAAAAGCTCCTGATTCCAATTTTTCCTGGTCAATTCTTCATGCTTTCAGAATCTTGAAATTTTTCCTTTGAATTTGCTTAGGGAACTTGCTGCAATCTTCTGTTGCTTCTTTTATTTATTTGTGACTCTTACGCTGAAGAATACTTCCTGGGATGTCTGTGGGTCTTCTGTGTCTTAGGACTTTCATCTCCCGCGTTCTTTGGCCCAACTGTTTCTCATTGTGAACATTGCTTCTTTGTCCACTATGGCAAATTATCTTTCGTATATTGTATGTTGTGATCATATCCTTCCTTGATCCGCCTTCAATCGTTAAGAGTTGGAAATCTCTAAGTCTTTCCCCTGATGGCGACTTCCTTCAACTCGATGACAAGTAGAGTCAAAGATCTCTAATTTCCATCTATAGTTTATGGGTAATATTTTGTCTGGTCTTTACATAGGCTGGGTACAAATGTTCTGAGGCCTAGACTTTGCCTCTCTCTCTCTCTCTCACACACACACGCACACGCACACTCACACACACACACACACACACTCACACACACACACACACACTCACACACACACACACACACACACACACACACACACACACACACACACACACACACACACACACACACACACACACATCATGCCGCCTCATCATGGAGTCCCCATCTGAAGAAGCATATAATGAAACTGGAAAAGGTTCAGAGGTTTGCAACGAGACTCGTCCCAGAGCTACGAGGGATGGGGTATGAAGAGCGCCTGAGGGAACTGTGCCTTACGACACTAGAAAGAAGAAGGGAGAGGGGGGACATGATAGGAACGTATAAGATACTCAGAGGAATTGACAGAGTGGACATAGACGAAATGTTCACACGGAATAGTAACAGAACGAGAGGACATGGATGGAAGCTTGAAACTCAGATGAGTCACAGAGATGTTAGGAAGTTTTCTTTTAGCGTGAGAGTAGTGGGGAAATGGAATGCACTTCAGGAACAGGTTGTGGAAGCAAATACTATTCATAATTTTAAAACCAGGTATGATAGGGAAATAGGACAGGAGTCATTGCTGTAAACAACCGATGCTCGAAAGGCGGGATCCAAGAGTCAATGCTCGATCCTGCAGACACAACTAGGTGAGTACAACTAGGTGAGTACACACACACACACACACAGGGGAAAGGGGACTATATGAGGATAAGGGACTATCTGGATGAAGTGCAGTGGGAGGAAGAAATTAGAGGAAAAACAGTCCAAGATATGATGGACCTAGTCATACAGAAATGCCAGGAGGCCGCTGAGAGATTTATACCAACGGTAAAGGGAAAAAATAGGAAGGAATATAATAACCCATGGTTTAATAGACAGTGTCAGGAAGCAAAAATGGCCAGCAGGCGGGAGTGGAGGAAGTACAGAAGACAAAGAACAGAGGACAACAGAAGCAGATACAACAGAGCTAGGAACGATTACATTAACATAATACGAACATCGGAAAGGGACTATTAGAACGATATTGCAATCAAAGCGAAAAAACAACCTAAGTTACTACACAGTCATATAAGAAGAAAAATGTCGGTGAACGACCAAGTGACAAGACTAAGGAAGACAGAGGGGGCATATACTGAAAGTGACAAGGAAATCTGCGAGGCACTGAAAGCCAGTTTCCATGGAGAAACTGCCGAGCCTGAGCAGCTCCCATTGTTGGAAGGGATTACCCTAGAAGAAAGACTATCAGATATAGAGGTGACAGCAGAGGAGGTAATGAAACAGTTGACAACTCTAGATGCAACTAAAGCAGTTGGACCAGACAAAGTATCACCGTGGATACTAAAAGAAGCAGCACAGGCCCTCAGCGTGCCTCTGGCAATGATCTTTAATGAGTCACTTATGTCGGGAGAATTGCCCAGTAGCTGGAAGAAGGCAAATGTCGTGCCGATCTTCAAGAAAGGTGATAGGGAGGAGGCACTTAACTATAGACCTGTATCACTGACAAGCATCCCCTGTAAAATACTGGAAAGAATAATTAGGCTACGACTGGTTGCACACCTGGAGAACATTAGGTTTGTGAACAAACATCAACATGGGTTCTGGACAGGGAAATCGTGCCTAACAAACCTTCTGGAATTCTATGATAAAATAACGAGGATAAGACAGGACAGAGATGGTTGGGCAGACTGCATATTTCTGGACTGCCAAAAAGCCTTTGATACAGTACCGCACATGAGACTGCTGTTCAAGCTCGAGAGGCAGGCGGGGGTGGGGGGAAAGGTCCTAGCATGGATAAGGAACTACCTAACAGGAAGGAGCCAAAGAGTTACGGTAAGGGGCGAGAAGTCGGACTGGCGAACAGTAACAAGTGGAGTACCACAAGGATCGGTGCTGGGACCAATTCTATTTCTTGTATATGTTAACGACATGTTTACAGGCGTAGAGTCCTACATGTCGATGTTTGCGGATGATGCAAAGTTGATGAGAAAAGTTGTGACAGATGAGGATTGCAGGATCCTCCAAGAGGACCTGAACAGATTGCAGAGATGGTCAGAGAAATGGCTACTAGAATTCAACACGAGCAAATGTAAAGTTATGGAAATGGGACTAGGAGATAGGAGACCAAAGGGACAGTACACAATGAAGGGGAACAGCCTACCTGTAACGACGCGTGAAAGAGACCTGGGGGTGGACGTAACACCTAATCTATCTCCTGAGGCACATATTAATAGGATAACGACAGCAGCGTACTCTACACTGGCAAAAGTTAGAACATCATTCAGAAACCTAAGTAAGGAGGCATTTAGGGCGCTTTACACTGCCTACGTAAGGCCAGTCTTAGAGTATGCCGCCTCATCATGGAGTCCCCATCTGAAGAAGCATATAATGAAACTGGAAAAGGTTCAGAGGTTTGCAACGAGACTCGTCCCAGAGCTACGAGGGATGGGGTATGAGGAGCGCCTGAGGGAACTGTGCCTTACGACACTAGAAAGAAGATGGGAGAGGGGGGACATGATAGGAACGTTTAAGATACTCAGAGGGATTGACAGAGTGGACATAGACGAAATGTTCACACGGAATAGTAACAGAACGAGAGGACATGGATGGAAGCTTGAAACTCAGATGAGTCACAGAGATGTTAGGAAGTTTTCTTTTAGCGTGAGAGTAGTGGGGAAATGGAATGCACTTCAGGAACAGGTTGTGGAAGCAAATACTATTCATAATTTTAAAACCAGGTATGATAGGGAAATGGGACAGGAGTCATTGCTGTAAACAACCGATGCTCGAAAGGCGGGATCCAAGAGTCAATGCTCGATCCTGCAGACACAACTAGGTGAGTACAACTAGGTGAGTACACACATACACACAAACACACACACACACACACACACACACACACACACACACACACACACACACACACACACACACACACACAGTCGTCACGTATTATGGAGATGAGACTGGCCTGACTTCCTAGAAATACAAGGCAGTGGATACTGGCGCAGAGAATGTTGGAATGTTTGGTTAAATGATTCAGGCGGCGCCCAGGAAAACAAGCGGCCCGGTCACAGGCACACAATGGCACAGCTGCTCATCTGTGTTTGGCATTCAAAGTCGCTCTGATGTCCGCGTTTGTTATCGAAGAGTGAACAAGTCATCTACGCCGAATAAGCTTATTTACATGTCAAAGAAATTTATGTACATAATAAACAACTGTGAGTCTGGACACTGGCAGAACCTACCCGACAAGTTTCTTACGCTTCAAAGAGTTCTCTAAACCATAAGAAAATGTGATAAAAAATTATCATATCAGAAATCACTCATTCATTTCAAGACAGTTTGGAAGCTATTTAGCATCATTCACATGGTAATTAGTGTGACGCCTACTGTTCGAACCTTATACCAACCAGCTTGTTCAAATAGATGTATATATATTTGTGTTGGGTGTTTTTGGACCTGTCGCGGAGAATATTTGTGAAACGATTTCTCGATTCTAAAATAATCTTCCAGTGGTAAATATTGTTAACTAATCCGAGAAGTGCTAGAACTGGCTAACCATCTGATATTGTCAAATATCTATCATATATATATATATATATATATATATATATATATATATATATATATATATATATATATATATATATATATATATATATATATATAGGGCAAGGGCTGCTGTCAGACGTATCCGAACGGAAGCAGCCACCATGCTGCAACCCAACCAGCTGGGGTTTGGAGTCCCCCAAGGCTGTGAAGCAGCGGCTCATGCTGCACGAGCCTACATTAGTTCTCTTACTGAAGACCAGGCAGTAGTAAAATTAGATTTTAAAAACGCTTTCAACTCGGTCAAAAGGGAAGCAATCCTCACTGCAGTCCAGGAACATTGCCCAAGCATTCTCCCGCTTGTGTCAGCAGGCTACAGCAAAAACTCAACCCTCCTGTTTGGCAAACATGAAGTCACCTCAGCAGAGGGATTCAACAGGGTGACCCACTTGCACCGTTCCTCTTTTGCATAGCGGTTCGAGAAATTACAACCAGACTGTCCAGCGAGCTCATCATCTGGTTCCTGGATGATGGCACTCTGGCAGGCACACAAGATTCCCTGCTAGAAGACCTACAGCTGGTGAAGACACGGGGGGAGTCCATGGGTCTCGTTCCTAACCCCTCCAAGTGCGAAATTATTGCATCCAGTGAAGTAATCATTAGAACAGTGAAATCAGTTTTACCAGAAGCCTCAGTCGTTAAACCTACCGACAGCACACTACTCGGAGCACCTCTGGGCCACAATGCCATTGCTGCAGTCCTTGACGAAAAGTTTAGAGACCTAAAGAGGATGGAAGAGAGAATTGGGGACTTGGACTCCCACGATGCCCTCTACCTTCTCACAAAGTGCCTTACCTTGCCCAGGCTAACATACTTCTTAAGGTGTGCACCAACTTTTGGCAACCCACTTCTAAATCAATATGATGAGCTCCTCAGGTCAATATTCAGGAAGGCGCTCAACCTAGATTTAGATGACAGTCAGTGGGACCAAGCAACACTACCAGTGAGATTTGGAGGGATAGGCATACGAAAGGCAACTGAGGTAGCACTTCCAGCATTCTTATCCTCATGTACAGCAGCCAACGAATTGGTAGGGCAGATCCTACCAGAGCGTATGAGAGAGACAGCGGGAACTCATGATCAAACGTTCATCGAAGCAGCCAGACAATGGGACACCATTGCACACTCTCAACCCCGACCACAAGTCCCAAAAGACCACAAGCAGGCCCACTGGGATAGCCCCATAATGGAAAAGACTGTCACAGCAATGATTGACAACGCTGATGCTGAAAACAAAGCCCGCCTCCTAGCGGTAACAGCACCCCACGCCGGGGATTTTTTATTTGCTGTGCCCAATGCAGCCCTGGGAACTCGCCTCAGTCATGACGCTCTCCGCATTGGAGTTTCCCTTCGCCTTGCCGCCCCGATCCTCACCGAACATAGGTGCATCTGCGGAACTGCGATGGCAGACCAATATGGTCATCATGGTCTGGTATGTCGTAAATCACAGGGTAAAATCGCAAGACATGAAGAAGTCAACGACATCATCAAGAGGAGCCTCGCCACAGCCCGCTGCCCGGCACAAAGAGAACCACACTTATCCAGACCTAACGACCCTCAGAAGCGCCCTGATGGGGTCACCTTGCTACCTTGGAAGGATGGTAAGCAAGTGGTATGGGACTACACGTGCGCTGCCACACTGGCCAGTACCTACCTCCACTACAGTACACGTGAAAGCGGTGGTGCTGCTTCTTTCAGGGAATCGCAGAAAATTATTAAATACAGAAATCTAGCACACTGCTACAGCTTTGTTCCGATCGGCTCGGAGACCCTCGGTTCGTGGGGAAAATGTGCATTGAAGTTCCTGAAGGAATTGGGGGACAAATTGATCAGCGCTACAAAAGACCAGAGAGCAAAAAGTTTCTTGTTCCAGCGCCTCAGTGTTGCGATTCAGAGGGGAAATGCCTGTTGCGTCTTGGGCACTAGTCCAACTTCAGAGGAATTCGAAGAAGTGTTTGACCTGCAACAATGATCGAACCCGTCTGTGACATTCATCAATGTTTCCCATTGTTGTGTTTTTCAAGAGATCCATAACCTTTAAGCACCTTCTTGCATTACTATTTTTGTATCAACCCATGTATATCTTGTAACCATCGAATGCATAATAAAGCACAAAAAATAAAAAAAGGAAGGGGGTGGTAGGAGAAAAGCACACAGAAACTGTATTGGAGGGGATCTAAACATTCCCTCTAATGCGTTATGCGTGGTTTCCTCCGAGGCTATGGGTCCCCCTTCTTCCAGCTAGAGGTGGTACTCAATTTATATATATATATATATATATATATATATATATATATATATATATATATATATATATATATATATATATATATATATATATATACATGACAATGTCAGACCACGGAGGAAAATGAAACAGGAATTTCCTTAAGTACTTTCGTATATTAAATACATCTTCAGAAGGAATCTGAAGATGTAATTCCTTCTGAAGATGTATTTAATATACAAAAGTACTTAAGGAAATTCCTGTTTCATTTTCCTCCGTGGTCTGACATTGTCACATTTTTAATCACGTGTTTACTTTCGTGATATACACACATATACATATATAAATATATATATATATATATATATATATATATATATATATATATATATATATATATATATATATATATATATATATATATATATGCCCTAACCGATTCAGCCTCGATGGTAAAGGAGCCGACTAACCCGGAACTCTACTGAATTCACTAGGAGTTTCTGGAGGCCCTGAACTGGAGCCCAACCAGGGACTTACAGTCAACCCGACCACACTCAGGCCTACGGTGATGGCGTTCACACTCCTAGAAATTCAATGGCATGGATATCTTTTGATGTCACTGGCCGGAAGTGACAGAAATAAATGACATAAATGGACAGGAAGAGTCGTCAACTGGGCTGTGGAGTATGTAGCAGACAGGGATACGCCGAGGGAGACTCATCACTGATAAATGTCATCCAGATCTCTGGATAAATTATGGATAAATGTGATCCAAAACCCAGGAATGCTATGGGTTTTTGGACCCGTATCGTTCCTGACCCAACTGAGAAAACGTAATCCTGCGTGGTGATGCCTGCAGATGATGTGAAACTGATGAGGATAACGGGAACAAACAGAGACAGCCAAATACTGAACAAATAAAAAAAAGCATTGTTAAATAAGTGGTAGCTAAAATTCAATCCCAATAAATGCAATGTAATAGGAATAATAATAATGACAACAAGCAAAACAGAGCAGAATGACAGTATATAACTTATAATGAGAATGGAGCTGGCGATTTCACCAGCAAAATTACCGCTGTCTGGATATAACACCTGTTTCATCACAGCAACACATGAGAATGATCAAAACATCTGCAACAGTTGCAATGCAACCCAAATAAAAGGTGGGATCAGATGCGCCCCGGCGAACCCGTGATGGGTTAGTCGCAAAGCCCGGAATGGTGAAACGCCAAGCCTAATGGCGCAACGAATCACGCCAATCACTTGAAACTTTTACGCCTCGCGGCAAAAAAAAAAAAAAACGCAAACGGGTAGATGATTGGGGAGTCCCAAGAGTCCCTCAGGGTGACAAGCACCGGCCCCGCCCCACACAGAGAACACCAGGTAGCAAAACCAAAACTCTGCCACCAACTAAAACGCAAAGAGTCATCCAGTGTCCCCCCCCCCCCAGCAGAGCAGAAGCCGGCGGCCCACCACGACTGAGGGACCAGGAGCCCACCAAGACCCGCCAACCCCCGGCACCTCTCGGCCAAGCCGGCCCCCGAACACCGTCACCCCGCCGGTAAAACCAACCAGAACACGCCAAAAAAAATCATCAACAATCCCGTGACTCAAGGTGATATGTGCGCCAGGCGTCGTACAACCGGACCGTTAAATACGGACGCCAAACGGCAGTAGCAAAGCCAAAACGCTAAAACAGGACGTGAACCGGCGGCTCCCAGGCGGAGGAGGTGTCCAGACGTCCGCGCTGCGTCAAAGTTGAACCAGGAGTCTCAGATTAAAAGTTCAAACAAAAATACAACACACGTTCAAGTGCTGCAAGAACAGAAAATGTGGGTTTAAGGAATGACTAATGAGACTGAACCTTGCAAGACCTGATCACTGATACGGTGCTCAGAGACCAGAGTAATGTCTGTTACCTCTGTAGTCACTATGGACCGAAGCGTGAAATGAAACAATAAATAAATAAATACATAAATGAATAAATAAATAAATAAACGTAATTCTGTGTCATGGACAGTACATTTTAAATGCAGTTCCCGTAACGATGCATTCTAGCCTGAACTTTAGCAGTGCCAGAGTTCCCGTCTTGCGTGGGGAGACAAATGTATTTTCAGCTAGGATGAGTCTGTAGGATTTATATTCATGTATTTATTGTAATTACTTCGGCAATATGTTTTTTCGTCAATTCAGGGGAAGAGGGCGCCAGAACGGCTAGGCCAAGGATAGGAAGGATGCCTACATTGAGGCATCCCTCAATCAGTATAGCCTATCCAGGCGAGTACACTATGGAAGTCATGCATAGCGTAAACCTACGATAACTAACGCCCCTGCATTATAAAAAAGGGTGGGGGGGGCGGGGAAATATAAATAATTAAGTTTTACAATCACACACAATCACATGTGAACATACAATCGTTGATGGCATCGTATATTAAATACCGTGTGACGTTTGTGTGGCATTTCATACTGAATAGTGCTTAAAAATCTGAAATTTAATGTTGAACTGAAACTCAATGCGAACACTGGCTGTAAAATGTGTGGCAGTAATGTGATAGACCTGCAGCCTGCTCTGTATTCACCTAGTTGTATTCCCTTAATTGTGCTTGCGGGGGTTGAGCTCTGCTCTTTCGGCCCGCCTCTCAACTGTCAATCAACTGTTACTAACTAATTGTTTTTCACACACACACACAGGGGGGCCTCGTAGCCTAGTGGATAGTGAGCAGGACTCGTAATTCTGTGGCGCGGGTTCGATTCCCGCACGAGGCAGAAACAAATGGGCTAAGTTTCTTTCGCCCTGAATGCCCCTGTTACCTAGCAGTAAATAGGTACCTGGGAGTTAGTCAGCTGTCACGGGCAGCTTCCTAGGGGGGGTGTGTGTGGTGTGGGAAAAAAGAAGTTAGTAAACAGTGGATTGACAGTTGAGAGGCGGGCCGAAAGAGCAAAGCTCAACCCCCGCAAACACAACTAGGTGAATACACACACACACATACACACACACACACATTTTGTGTGTGTGTGTGTGATTGTCGGAAAGCCTTTGACACAGTACCGCATAAGAGGCTGGTACATAAGCTAGAAAAACAGGCAGGTATAGCTGGTAAGGTGCTCCAGTGGATAAAGGAGTACCTAAGCAATAGGAAGCAGAGAGTTACGGTGAGGGGTGAGACCTCAGATTGGCGTGAAGTCACCAGTGGAGTCCCACAGGGCTCTGTACTTGGTCCTATCTTGTTTCTGATATATGTAAATGATCTCCCGGTGGGTATATATTCATTTCTCTCAATGTTTGCGGGCGATGCCAAAATTATGAGAAGGATTAAGACAGAGGAGGACTGCTTGAGGCTTCAAGAAGACCTAGAAAAGCTGAAGGAATGGTCGAACAAATGATTGTTAGAGTTTAATCCAAGAAAATGTAATGTAATGAAGATAGGCGTAGGGAGCAGGAGGCCAGATACTAAGTATTTTCTGGGAGATGAAATTCTTCAAGAGTCAGAGAGAGAAAAAGACTTGGGGTTGACATCACGCCAGACCTGTCCCCTGCAGCCCATATCAAGAAGATAACATCAGCGGCATATGCCAGGTTGGCTAACATAAGAACGGCATTTAGACACTTGTGCAAGGAATCGTTCAGAACTTTGTATAACACATATGCCATTCCTTCAGTTTGTCCAGGTCTTCTTGAAGCCTCAGCAGTTCTCCTCTGTCTTAATCCTTCTCATAATTTTGTCGTCGTCAGCAAACATTGAGAGGAATGAGTCTATACCTTCCGGGAGAGCATTTACGTATGTTAGAAACAGGATAGATCAAAGTACAGAGCCTTGTGGGACTGGTGACTTCACGCCAATCTGAGGTCTCACCACTGTAAAACTCTGTTTCGTACTGTTTAGATACTCCTATACCCACTGGAGCACTTTACCAGTTACTCCTGCCTCTTTCTCCCTCTGCCTGTGTGTGTGTGTGTGTGTGTGTGTGTGTGTACTCACCTAGTTGTACTCACCTAGTTGTGTCTGCAGGATCGAGCATTGACTCTTGGATCCCGCCTTTCGAGCATCGGTTGTTTACAGCAATGACTCTTGTCCCATTTCCCTATCATACCTGGTTTTAAAATTATGAATAGTATTTGCTTCCACAACCTGTTCCTGAAGTGCATTCCATTTCCCCACTACTCTCACGCTAAAAGATAACTTCCTAACATCTCTGTGACTCATCTGAGTTTCAAGCTTCCATCCATGTCCTCTCGTTCTGTTACTATTCCGTGTGAACATTTCGTCTATGTCCACTCTGTCAATCCCTCTGAGTATCTTATACGTTCCTATCATGTCCCCCCTCTCCCTTCTTCTTTCTAGTGTCGTAAGGCACAGTTGCCTCAGGCGCTCCTCATACCCCATCCCTCGTAGCTCTGGGACGAGTCTCGTTGCAAACCTCTGAACCTTTTCCAGTTTCATTATATGCTTCTTCAGATGGGGACTCCATGATGAGGCGGCATACTCTAAGACTGGCCTTACGTAGGCAGTGTAAAGCGCCCTAAATGACTCCTTACTTAGGTGTTCTAACTTTTGCCAGTGTAGAGTACGCTGCTGTCGTTATCCTATTAATATGTGCCTCAGGAGATAGATTAGGTGTTACGTCCACCCCCAGGTCTCTTTCACGCGTCGTTACAGGTAGGCTGTTCCCCTTCATTGTGTACTGTCCCTTTGGTCTCCTATCTCCTAGTCCCATTTCCATAACTTTACATTTGCTCGTGTTGAATTCTAGTAGCCATTTCTCTGATTATCTCTGCAATCTGTTCATGTCCTCTTGGAGGATCCTGCAATCCTCATCTGTCACAACTCTTCTCATCAACTTTGCATCATCCGCAAACATCGACATGTAGGACTCTACGCCTGTAAACATGTCGTTAACATATACAAGAAATAGAATTGGTCCCAGCACCGATCCTTGTGGTACTCAACTTGTTACTGTTCGCCAGTCCGACTTCTCGCCCCTTACTGTAACTCTTTGGCTCCTTCCTGTTAGGTAGTTCCTTATCCATGCTAGGACCTTTCCCCCCACCCCCGCCTGCCTCTCGAGCTTGAGCAGCAGTCTCATGTGCGGTACTGTATCAAAGGCTTTTTGGCAGTCCAGAAATATGCAGTCTGCCCAAACATCTCTGTCCTGTCTTATCCTCGTTGTTTTATCATAGAATTCCAGAAGGTTTGTTAGGCACGATTTCCCTGTCCAGAACCCATGTTGATGTTTGTTCACAAACCCAATGTTCTCCAGGTGTGCAACCAGTCGTAGCCTAATTATTCTTTCCAGTATTTTACAGGGGATGCTTGTCAGTGATACAGGTCTATAGTTAAGTGCCTCCTCCCTATCGCCTTTCTTGAAGATCGGCACGACATTTGCCTTCTTCCAGCAACTGGGCAATTCTCCTGACATAAGTGACTCATTAAAGATCATTGCCAGAGGCACGCTGTGTGTGTGTGTGTGTGTGTGTGTAGGACGGCTGACCCTCCGCCTGTCGTAACACCCGTTACAAGGTGCCCCGAGTTTAGCGGGGTGTAGGGTGCTGGCTCCGGCCTAACAAGACAGGGGCTCCATAGAATGCAAGGTGCAACAAGGTGAATCAAGGAATATATATATATATATATACATATATATATATATATATATATATATATATATATATATATATATATATATATATATATATATATATATATGTCGTACCTAGTAGCCAGAACGTCGTACTCGGCCTACTATGCAAGGCCCGATTTGCCTAATAAGCCAAGTTTTCCTGAATTAATATATTTTCTCTAATTTTTTTCTTATGAAATGATAAAGCTACCCATTACATTATGCATGAGGTCAATTTTTTTTTATTGGAGTTAAAATTAACGTAGATATATGGCCGAACCTAACCTAACCTAACCTATCTCTATAAGTTAGATTAGGTTAGGTAGCCGAAAAAGTTAGGTTAGGTTAGCTTAGGTAGGTTAGGTAGTCGAAAAACAATTAATTCATGAAAACTTGGCTTATTAGGCAAATCGGGCCTTGCATAGTAGGCTGAGAAGTGCATTCTGGCTACTAGGTACGATATATATCTACGATATATATATATATATATATATATATATATATATATATATATATATGATATGTACGATATATATATATAATATATATATATATATATATATATATATATATATATATATATATATATATATTGGTGTATACTGGCAGCAGGTTTTCTTTCAAACATGTTTCATTGAATATGACCGCATATTCTGTATTTATTATTTTCTGGTTTAGGGCTTCTATCCCTCTAACTATTTTCTTAGCATCAGGGCTTAATTGGAATAGGAGTTCTCCAAAACTCATTTTCGTACTTTTAAGGTGAAGAAAAGAAGTGATTTACTATAGAGTGTATTACACTTATTTGTATAATTTGCACGACGTTTCGAACCTCCATGGTTCATTCTCAAGTGAACAGATCTTACAATACTAGTTGATTTTATACCCGCATTAGGTCAGGTGATAATACAATGAAGGTGAAAACACGGGGGGATACATAAGGGATAAACATAGGGGCTGCAGAAGGCTTATTGGCCCATACGAGGCATCTCCTATCTAAACACAAAGATTAATCCAGTGTAATTGGCCTGTTATGTTGGACATTGTCTTCTGTGTTGGCATCGATATGTTCTTGTCTTGTCCTTACTCTCATGGTGGGTAGAGTAAATAGTTCCGTGATTTGGGTGTTCATGGTAGGTCGCTCTATTCTTATGTGAATTGCCTCAAGAATTTGTAATCTTCTTGAATCTTGGGTTTTGTCTATTATGCAAGTATTCTTGTTCAACATTTCTCTTGTTAGAGTAATGTCATGGGCTTGTCTCATGTGATTCCTAGGGGCACCAGATTGAAGATAGCATGTCAAACGCCTCGTCAGCTTGGTCGACGTCATACCTATGTACTTACATTGAAGGTTACATCCTTCGTGGGGGCAAGTGTACATGTATACAACGCTTGACTGCTGTAGAGGGTTCTCCGTCGGCTTCGGGCTGTTTTTGATAAGGAGTTCGGAAGTCTTCTTGGTTTTGTAGAATATTATCAGGTTTATGTTTTGGTTAGGAGTAGTGCTTTTTACTCCTTTACGGATGTTACGGCCCTCTCGGGACGCAACGGGGTTCTTACTCTGATGTAGTTAGAGGAAGATATATATCCGGCCCCAAGCCAGTAGAGGCTATCAAGGGATGCGATCCGTGACGCAAGTAACTTAAAGGGAGTAGGGAAAGAAAGGTAAGAACTTAATATAATATAATATAACCTTCACCATTTAAATATATAAAAGTAAAACGTACACAAGGGGGAAGGGTATTAACACTTTACAAAGGGGATCAACACTGTAGTCTTCTGCTGGAGACTATGGATCCTCGAAGCTAGGTGCTGAGTCCGCGGTGCTTTCTTCGTGGCCTCAAGACGTGTCCTCGGAGAACGCCGAGCCTACCCTGGCCACAGGTCAGCCACAACACAGGTCCACTGGGGGCACCGTCGTGGAGGCCGTCAACCACACGTCCAGCAGGTCTGCTGGCAGGTACTGAGCCACCAAGGCTGGTACGGCCACTCCACGAGCGATAAAAGGGGTACGCCCTAGACAGGAGTCTCGTGTGATATCACCAATCACCCTCCTGTCCTCAATACCCCAGTGGATTATCGTCTCCAACCGTCGGTCCCGGGTAAATCCTTCCACTGCCACTCCACTGGCAGGCTTAACACACCACAGTGTTCTTCCGGGGGGACGACGTCACGACAGCTGCAGCAAACTTCACTGTATGGAGACTGGCTGCCTCGGGTAGACTGACTACACCTAAATACATGTCTCCTTGTGGACTGATGAAAGGGGCTTCCTTTGTACATGCTTCGAGAAGACTTTTCAAGTGTGGCTCAGGTATGTCTAATTTGGGGGTGCTCTCGTCTCTGTATACTCTGTCCAGTATCATTCCTATGGTTGTGTCGACTGGGACGTTGGTAAAAAGGGATTCAACGTCCAGGGAAGCGATGATTCCATCGGGCTGGGTAGATTTGATCAATTCTAGGAAATCTGCTGATGATTGTAGACTAAACTTACTTGGAGTGTATGGAGTTAGGAGTTCATTGAGTTTCTTTGCCAGGTGATAAGTTGGGGTTGGTATTTGGCTGATTATAGGGCGTAGTGGGTTACCTGGTTTATGCGTCTTAACATTGCCGTAGGCATATCCTAAGCCATAGTCGCCTTGAAGTTTATTGAAATGCACACTACCTTTCTTTGCGTTGATTGCTGTAATTGTTTTGTTTACTTTCCGCTTAAGGTCTTCTACGGGGTTCCTCGTGATTCGTTGAAATTTGGAGTCGTCACTTAGGATGTCGCTAATTTTGTTCATGTATTCATGGGTAGGAATCAATACATATGCTGCTGTTTTGTCGGCTTTTCTTATTGTTACGTCTTTCAGATTTTTTAGTTGTTTCGCTGCTTCTTTGAGTCGTGGGGTTAAGATTGTAGATGAATATGTTCCTCGTTTTTTCCCTGCTTCTGCAAGTAGTTCAGCTTGAAGTGTGTCAGTGGTGATGACTTTTTTGTTGTCTTCTAGCTTATGGATATCGTCCAGAAGCATTTCGATTTCCAGGCGTTTTTGATGCATCTTTGGTTTAGATAAGAATTGACAATTTAGACCAAGATTTAAGAGGTCTCGTTGGTCCTGGGTAAGATCATAAGAAGTCAGGTTAAAGTAGCCATCTTTAGGACGAGGGATTTTTAGCTGTCCACCGTTTAGGGATGTTAACTTACGGAGTGTCTTTGTTTCTACAAGAGTTTTATGTTGTTGTTTCAGGTTAAATAGTTCACTGTTGATGGTTTGCTTGAGTTGGATAGGGATGTCGTACTGGGTCCATTTGTTTAACAGATGCTCCGCCTGCTCTATAAAGGTTTGGAGGGCTTCCTTCTTCTTGTTTAGTTGATGCCGAATGAGCTCTTGCCTATACCTATAGGTAAACTCTGTATTGCGGACTGCTGGGTCATGTGGGTTTATATTGGTGTATACTGGCAGCAGGTTTTCTTTCAAACATGTTTCATTGAATATGACCGCATATTCTGTATATATATATATATATATATATATATATATATATATATATATATATATATATATATATATATATATATATATATATATATATATATATATTGGTAGCAGTCTTTCCTGTAGACATATATTATTAAATATGACCGAAAAAGTAAGATTAATAATTCTAACACGAATTTTCTCAATATTTCTTATATTTCTTTTCACTGTTGATGGTAACTGAAAAATAAATTCTTCAAAATTCATTTTTATTTCTAGTCTGACGCAACACTTGAACGCGTTTCGTAAAACTTATTACATTTTCAAAGACTTTAGTTTACGCACACTTAACTATAACTGAACAGACTTTAAACAGCTTCGATTTTATACCTGCATTTGGGTGAGGTGATATGTTAAAACAGTTTTGGATGAGATGAAAACAAACTTTCAACACAAGACAGAACACGAAACAATGGGCATAATATTTTGTTAGTTAAAGGGAAGAATGGAAGTAACTTCAAAGGGCATATTGGCCCATATTTCTTGATGCTTCTATATTGGTGCGGAGTCTTGAAGAGGGTAGAATATAGTTGTGCATTAATTGGCTGTTGATTGCTGGTGTTGACTTCATAATGTGTAGTGCCTCACAGATATCAAGCCGCTTGCTATCGCTGTATCTATCGATGATTTCCGTGTTTTTTGTTAAGACTTCTCTGGTGATGGTCTGGTTGTGGGAAGAGATTATATGTTCCTTAATGGAGCCCTGTTGCTTATGCATCGTTAATCGCCTGGAAAGAGATGTTGTTGTCTTGCCTATATACTGAATTCTTTGAGGCTTACAGTCCCCAAGTGGGCATTTGAAGGCATAGACGACATTGGTTTCTTTTAAAGCTTTCTGCTTTGTGTCTGGAGAGTTTCTCATGAGTAGGTTGGCCGTTTTCTTGGTTTTAAAGTAAATCGTCAATTGTATCTTCTGATTTTTGTCTGTAGGAATAACGTTTCTATTAACATTATCTTTCAGGACCCTTTCCTCCGTTTTATTAGCTGTGGAAAAGAAGTTCATGTAAAATAGTCTAATACTGGGTACAGGGGTTGTGTTAGTTGTCTCTTCAGAGGTTGCATGGCGTTTCACCTTCCTTCTTATGATGTCTTCAACGAAACCATTGGAGAAGCCGTTGTTGACTAGGACCTGCCTTACCCTATAGAGTTCTTCATCGACTTGCTTCCATCCTGAGCTGTGGCTGAGAGCACAGTCGACATAAGCGTTAACGACACTCCTCTTGTTCCTGTCTGGGCAGTCACTGTTGGCACTGCGGCACATTCCTATGTTTGTTTCCTTAGTGTAGACTGCAATGTGGAAACCTCTTTCATCTCCATTTCTTTATTTTTCATCTCCACTTCTTTATCTTTTAATTCTCGTTCTAATTCTAACTTCTTCCACTCTATCTCGCGATTGATCTCTAGGGCACGCATTTTGACTGTTAGGAAGCTGATATTAAGCTCACCTGCATCACTGTCAATGTCACTGCCCTTATCTTCCTTTTCTGTGGAAGCTATTTCCTCACCTTCCCTTGTACTAGGAGTCTCGCCTTCCTGTTTCTCTTCTGCCTTCAGGTGCCGGTGAACCTTGGACAAGATCTCCACACGGGAATCACTGGCACGGATCTTGATCTCCAGGTAGGCGCTCACTAGTACAAGTTCCGGTTTGCTCAGATACTTTAATCTGGCAAGACAGTCCACTCTGTTCAGAAAAGCCTGAACATCGTCCAGATCATCGATGGTAGCTTTTTCTGCCATTGTCACAGATGGAACACTCTACTAGCACTTAACACACCGCTTACACGTTAGCACTTAACGCACTGAGCACTGTTCTACGTCAATATGGCCCTTTATCGCACCAAACACTGCACTTGCCAATATTGCACGTAATCACTTCGGGCACCGCACTACCCAATATTACACTGAGTCCAAGCGAACACTTCGCTCTACAATATTGCACTGAATCACTAAGCACCGCACTAGTCAATATTGCACTTAACCGCTTAATCACAGCGAGCACCGCACTGCACAATATCGCACTTAGTCACTCTTGAGCACCGCACAGGACGTATAACGTCACAATCGTCACACACAGGGGGAAGTATATACAGGGATTACGCCACTTCACCACCCCTGTCAAACATACTTAACAAGGGGACGGATCCCGCTGGGGATGCCAATTATGTTACGGCCCTCTCGGGACGCAACGGGGTTCTTACTCTGATGTAGTTAGAGGAAGATATATATCCGGCCCCAAGCCAGTAGAGGCTATCAAGGGATGCGATCCGTGACGCAAGTAACTTAAAGGGAGTAGGGAAAGAAAGGTAAGAACTTAATATAATATAATATAACCTTCACCATTTAAATATATAAAAGTAAAACGTACACAAGGGGGAAGGGTATTAACACTTTACAAAGGGGATCAACACTGTAGTCTTCTGCTGGAGACTATGGATCCTCGAAGCTAGGTGCTGAGTCCGCGGTGCTTTCTTCGTGGCCTCAAGACGTGTCCTCGGAGAACGCCGAGCCTACCCTGGCCACAGGTCAGCCACAACACAGGTCCACTGGGGGCACCGTCGTGGAGGCCGTCAACCACACGTCCAGCAGGTCTGCTGGCAGGTACTGAGCCACCAAGGCTGGTACGGCCACTCCACGAGCGATAAAAGGGGTACGCCCTAGACAGGAGTCTCGTGTGATATCACCAATCACCCTCCTGTCCTCAATACCCCAGTGGATTATCGTCTCCAACCGTCGGTCCCGGGTAAATCCTTCCACTGCCACTCCACTGGCAGGCTTAACACACCACAGTGTTCTTCCGGGGGGACGACGTCACGACAGCTGCAGCAAACTTCACTGTATGGAGACTGGCTGCCTCGGGTAGACTGACTACACCTAAATACATGTCTCCTTGTGGACTGATGAAAGGGGCTTCCTTTGTACATGCTTCGAGAAGACTTTTCAAGTGTGGCTCAGGTATGTCTAATTTGGGGGTGCTCTCGTCTCTGTATACTCTGTCCAGTATCATTCCTATGGTTGTGTCGACTGGGACGTTGGTAAAAAGGGATTCAACGTCCAGGGAAGCGATGATTCCATCGGGCTGGGTAGATTTGATCAATTCTAGGAAATCTGCTGATGATTGTAGACTAAACTTACTTGGAGTGTATGGAGTTAGGAGTTCATTGAGTTTCTTTGCCAGGTGATAAGTTGGGGTTGGTATTTGGCTGATTATAGGGCGTAGTGGGTTACCTGGTTTATGCGTCTTAACATTGCCGTAGGCATATCCTAAGCCATAGTCGCCTTGAAGTTTATTGAAATGCACACTACCTTTCTTTGCGTTGATTGCTGTAATTGTTTTGTTTACTTTCCGCTTAAGGTCTTCTACGGGGTTCCTCGTGATTCGTTGAAATTTGGAGTCGTCACTTAGGATGTCGCTAATTTTGTTCATGTATTCATGGGTAGGAATCAATACATATGCTGCTGTTTTGTCGGCTTTTCTTATTGTTACGTCTTTCAGATTTTTTAGTTGTTTCGCTGCTTCTTTGAGTCGTGGGGTTAAGATTGTAGATGAATATGTTCCTCGTTTTTTCCCTGCTTCTGCAAGTAGTTCAGCTTGAAGTGTGTCAGTGGTGATGACTTTTTTGTTGTCTTCTAGCTTATGGATATCGTCCAGAAGCATTTCGATTTCCAGGCGTTTTTGATGCATCTTTGGTTTAGATAAGAATTGACAATTTAGACCAAGATTTAAGAGGTCTCGTTGGTCCTGGGTAAGATCATAAGAAGTCAGGTTAAAGTAGCCATCTTTAGGACGAGGGATTTTTAGCTGTCCACCGTTTAGGGATGTTAACTTACGGAGTGTCTTTGTTTCTACAAGAGTTTTATGTTGTTGTTTCAGGTTAAATAGTTCACTGTTGATGGTTTGCTTGAGTTGGATAGGGATGTCGTACTGGGTCCATTTGTTTAACAGATGCTCCGCCTGCTCTATAAAGGTTTGGAGGGCTTCCTTCTTCTTGTTTAGTTGATGCCGAATGAGCTCTTGCCTATACCTATAGGTAAACTCTGTATTGCGGACTGCTGGGTCATGTGGGTTTATATTGGTGTATACTGGCAGCAGGTTTTCTTTCAAACATGTTTCATTGAATATGACCGCATATTCTGTATATACGCATATTCTGTATATATATATATATATATATATATATATATATATATATATATATATATATATATATATATATATATATATATATATATATATATATATATATATATTGGTAGCAGTCTTTCCTGTAGACATATATTATTAAATATGACCGAAAAAGTAAGATTAATAATTCTAACACGAATTTTCTCAATATTTCTTATATTTCTTTTCACTGTTGATGGTAACTGAAAAATAAATTCTTCAAAATTCATTTTTATTTCTAGTCTGACGCAACACTTGAACGCGTTTCGTAAAACTTATTACATTTTCAAAGACTTTAGTTTACGCACACTTAACTATAACTGAACAGACTTTAAACAGCTTCGATTTTATACCTGCATTTGGGTGAGGTGATATGTTAAAACAGTTTTGGATGAGATGAAAACAAACTTTCAACACAAGACAGAACACGAAACAATGGGCATAATATTTTGTAAGTTAAAGGGAAGAATGGAAGTAACTTCAAAGGGCATATTGGCCCATATTTCTTGATGCTTCTATATTGGTGCGGAGTCTTGAAGAGGGTAGAATATAGTTGTGCATTAATTGGCTGTTGATTGCTGGTGTTGACTTCATAATGTGTAGTGCCTCACAGATATCAAGCCGCTTGCTATCGCTGTATCTATCGATGATTTCCGTGTTTTTTGTTAAGACTTCTCTGGTGATGGTCTGGTTGTGGGAAGAGATTATATGTTCCTTAATGGAGCCCTGTTGCTTATGCATCGTTAATCGCCTGGAAAGAGATGTTGTTGTCTTGCCTATATACTGAATTCTTTGAGGCTTACAGTCCCCAAGTGGGCATTTGAAGGCATAGACGACATTGGTTTCTTTTAAAGCTTTCTGCTTTGTGTCTGGAGAGTTTCTCATGAGTAGGTTGGCCGTTTTCTTGGTTTTAAAGTAAATCGTCAATTGTATCTTCTGATTTTTGTCTGTAGGAATAACGTTTCTATTAACATTATCTTTCAGGACCCTTTCCTCCGTTTTATTAGCTGTGGAAAAGAAGTTCATGTAAAATAGTCTAATACTGGGTACAGGGGTTGTGTTAGTTGTCTCTTCAGAGGTTGCATGGCGTTTCACCTTCCTTCTTATGATGTCTTCAACGAAACCATTGGAGAAGCCGTTGTTGACTAGGACCTGCCTTACCCTATAGAGTTCTTCATCGACTTGCTTCCATCCTGAGCTGTGGCTGAGAGCACAGTCGACATAAGCGTTAACGACACTCCTCTTGTTCCTGTCTGGGCAGTCACTGTTGGCACTGCGGCACATTCCTATGTTTGTTTCCTTAGTGTAGACTGCAATGTGGAAACCTCCACTCCTTTCCATGACTGTTACATCTAGAAAGGGCAGCTTCCCATCCTTCTCCATCTCGTAAGTGAAACGCAAGACAGAATTCCGCTCAAATGCCTCCTTCAGCTCCTGCATATGTCTGACATCAGGTATCTGTGTAAAAATGTCGTCAACGTACCTGCAGTATATGGCCGGTTTTAAGTTCATGTCGACTAAGACTTTTTGTTCGATGGTACCCATGTAGAAGTTCGCAAACAGGACACCTAGGGGAGATCCCATGGCGACCCCATCTACTTGCTTATACATGTGCCCATCTGGGCTCAAGAAGGGTGCCTCTTTAGTACAAGCTTAGAGTAGTTTCCTTAGTATGTTTTCTGGTATGTCAAGAGGAGTACAGGCCGGATCACGATACACTCTGTCCACTATCATCCTATCATTTGTATTCCTGATACAAATACAACTGCGGAATACAAACCTGGATACGCGTATGGAAATGTCAAGACACACAAGCCTGGAAACCCACTTCGGCCAATCATCAGCCAGATACCCACACCCACGTACAGACTGGCGAAGCGACTCAATGGCTTGCTGACTCCTTATGTCCCTTGCGCCTTCAGCCTGAAGTTTTCAAAGGTATTTGTTGAGCTACTGCGGGGAACACGGGCAACAGGGACAAGAGCCTCGTTGGACGTAGAATCACTGTTTACCAACGTACCTGTGGATGAAACAATCGGGATGATAGCGGAAAGAGTGTATCGTGATCCGGCCTGTACTCCACTTCACGTTTGGGAAGGCATCAGATGAGGGCGTGTGGAATGGTGGGGGATGACGAGGGGATGGAAGTGAGAGATGGTAGGGAGGACAAGGGGACAAAGGAGAGGGTAATGGTGGGGAAGGACGAGGGGAAGGGGGAGTTTGTGATGGTGGGAACGAGAGGATGGGGGATTGGAGAATAGTCGGGGAGGAACAAGGGACAGTGGAGTGGGGCATGGTGGGAAGGAAGAGGGGATGGTGGAGTGAGGAATGGTGGGGAGGCAGAGGAGACGGGTGAGAGGGAAATTGTGGGGAGGATTGGAGGACAGGGAAGGTTGCTGTGGCTCAGCAACGTGTGGCTGGGTACTGCTAGTATATGTGTATATATATGTATATATATATATATATATATATATATATATATATATATATATATATATATATATATATATATATATATATATATATATATATATATATATATATTGCATGTAACCAATGTTGTAACCCATTTTGTGTAATGAAATTTTAAATAAAGTTAGATATATATACACACACACACTCTAAAAGAATAGGGGTGATAGGGGAATATATATATATATATATATATATATATATATATATATATATATATATAGATATATATATATATATATATATAAATATATATATATATATATATATATATATATATATATATATATATATATATATATATATATATATAAAAGTTTGTGAGGGTACCACCTCTGGTGCCAATGTGGGGACCCATAGCCTCGGAGAAGAAAATGAAAAGTATTCAGAGGAGACCTTGTGGTTTTCTCACTGAACACTAATATTATCTTCTCCTACCACCCCCACTATATATATATATATATATATATATATATATATATATATATATATATATATATATATATATATATGCGAACAAGCCTGAATGGTCCCCAGGACTATATGCGACTGAAAACTCACACCCCAGAAGTGACTCGAACCCATACTCCCAGGAGCAACGCAACTGGTAACTACAGGGCGCCTTAATTCGCTTGACCATCACGGCCGGACAAAAGGAAGTGGTAGCCGAAGCTATTTGAACCACTTCCCCGCCGGCAACTCGGATGGTAATCTTGGGCATAGCATTTCACCAAATCACCTCATTCTTTGGGGCACACGTGAGGAACACAAATGCGAACAAGCCTGAATGGTCCCCAGGACTATATGCGACTGAAAACTCACACCCCAGAAGTGACTCGAACCCATACTCCCAGGAGCAACGCAACTGGTAACTACAGGGCGCCTTAATTCGCTTGACCATCACGGCCGGACAAAAGGAAGTGGTAGCCGAAGCTATTTGAACCACTTCCCCGCCGGCAACTCGGATGGTAATCTTGGGCATAGCATTTCACCAAATCACCTCATTCTTTGGGGCACACGTGAGGAACACAAATGCGAACAAGCCTGAATGGTCCCCAGGACTATATGCGACTGAAAACTCACACCCCAGAAGTGACTCGAACCCATACTCCCAGGAGCAACGCAACTGGTAACTACAGGGCGCCTTAATCCGCTTGACCATCACAGCCGGTCAAAAGGAAGTGGTAGCCGAAGCTATTTGAACCACTTCCCCGCCGGCAACTTGGATGGTAATCATGGGCATAGCATTTCACCAAATCACCTCATTCTTTGGGGCACATGTGAGGAACACAAATGCGAACAAGCCTGAATGGTCCCCAGGACTATATGCGACTGAAAACTCACACCCCAGAAGTGACTCGAACCCATACTCCCAGGAGCAACGCAACTGGTAACTACAGGGCGCCTTAATCTGCTTGACCATCACGGCCGGACAAACGGAAGTGGTAGCTGAAGCTATTTGAACCCTTTCCCCGCCGGCAACTCGGATGGTAATCTTGGGCATAGCATTTCACCAAATCACCTCATTCTTTGGGGCACACGTGAGGAACACAAATGCGAACAAGCCTGAATGGTCCCCAGGACTATATGCGACTGAAAACTCACACCCCAGAAGTGACTCGAACCCATACTCCCAGGAGCAACGCAACTGGTAACTACAGGGCGCCTTAATCCGCTTGACCATCATGGCCGGACAAAAGGAAGTGGTAGCCGAAGCTATTTGAACCACTTCCCCGCCGGCAACTCGGATGGTAATCTTGGGCATAGCATTTCACCAAATCACCTCATTCTTTGGGGCGGATTAAGGCGCCCTGTAGTTACCAGTTGCGTTGCTCCTGGGAGTATGGGTTCGAGTCACTTCTGGGGTGTGAGTTTTCAGTCGCATATAGTCCTGGGGACCATTCAGGCTTGTTCGCATTTGTGTTCCTCACGTGTGCCCCAAAGAATGAGGTGATTTGGTGAAATGCTATGCCCAAGATTACCATCCGAGTTGCCGGCGGGGAAGTGGTTCAAATAGCTTCGGCTACCACTTCCTTTTGTCCGGCCGTGATGGTCAAGCGGATTAAGGCGCCCTGTAGTTACCAGTTGCGTTGCTTCTGGGAGTATGGGTTCGAGTCACTTCTTGGGTGTGAGTTTTCAGTCATATATATATATATATATATATATATATATATATATATATATATATATATATATATATATATATATATATATATATATATATATATATATATATATATATATGCCCCACGCTATTTCTTGCACGCAATTAATATCACGTGGTTACAATAATGCAAGCAACTGCGCGTAATTTTTTGCAAAGATAAATCCTTTCGTTTGGTAAACTGGTCATTTTACCATTATAACTCGTACCTGACCGAGGAGTCAATAGATTATAATTATGTATAAGTTAGATTTTGAAATACATCACTGTCAAGTTAGTGGTGTTGCCCCACTAAGCTCAAAGACCAAATAAGAGCCCCACTAAGAATACTTACCAGGATATATAGAGCACCCTCACCTTGGTTAGAGAAAGCACAGAGCATAGGCACGCTCTGAGGTACTTATGTACCTCATAACATAAGAGGTACTCAACGTACCTCTTTATTATGAGGTACGTTGAGTACCTCATAATAAAGTAGTAGATTTGTTGCAATTAAATCACAATGGTGTCGTATATCAATGAAAATTCTTTTGAGGCAAAGGCAGGTGTCAGGGAATCACCAGAACGCTGGTACAAGTCACTCCGCTGCTTCAAAATGATTTTAAAGTACACTTTGGTTAAAAGATATATTACTTACAGGGAGAAACGTCATTTACAAAATCTACTCTCGTCTACACTGTTTCTTCACATTAACACCCTTACCTAATTAAATAAAAAAAAAATTGTAAACCAAATAATGCCTGATTCGGTGCAAATTGCCTTCCAGACTATTAAATGCTACCTGTTCTGATGACTAGTATGAAATTTATAGTGGTCTCGTTCAAACGAGAGACGTGTAATATGTCTTCAGTGTGAAACAACTGATAATCCCCTTCATTTTCATGCTATTCAATTTCTTCCCGGTTTTCTGCATACCTTCATGTTTCTGTTAATGCAATAATGTCTGCTGTTTCTGAGAAAACCCAGTACACTTAATTTATCTATATTTCATCAACTCGTACTATTTATATAATATTAGTGCTGTAATGGTATGCTGCTTGTGGCCTCATTGGCTTCCACTTTAGTCTTGAGAGTTGACATTTCCTAAAGTACTCTTATTTTTACCAAAATATTAATTAAAAACAAATATCCTTATCTAGATCTTTTTTTACAACAGTCACCCTTCCGTATTAGGCTCAGATCACTATCATCTACCAGTTGAAGTCCTTAGAAATGGCTCACTGTACTGCATTAGATAAGCCTGTTAGCCTCTTGTAGATAGCACCAAGTCCCTTACATATCACATATCTGACATAAAAGTTATCCCATTGGTCATTAATAGATATCATATTGGCTTTGCAACAGAAATTCATTCTGCAGTTAATACCTATTGTCTTGGACACCCATTTATGGCCAACATAACGATTTATGGCCAACATAACGATTTATGGCCAACATAGCGATTTATAGCCAACATAACGATTTATGGCCAACATAACGATTTATAGCCAACATAACGATTTATAGGCAACATAACGATTTATAGCCAACATAACGATTTATGGCCAACATAGCGATTTATGGCCAACATAACGATTTATAGCCAACATAACGATTTATGGCCAACATAACGATTTATGGCCAACATAACGATTTATAGCCAACATAACGATTTATGGCCAACATAGCGATTTATGGCCAACATACACATTTATTACTGGGATTCCTATACGGTACGCAGTTCTTCATTCTTAAGTTCTCTTGTGTCTTGCATTTCCGCTTGCACTAAGGCAGGTAGTTGACTTGTTTATATTACCTCTCAAGGTGATGTTTATTGTCAGCTCTAACGATGCTGTTCTTCCTACTCTCAAGATGTTATCCATTTTCTTGGGGCCTGAAGGCATGGTGTCGACACTGCTTTCTGTGAGGGTATAGGCACGGTGCAAAATGAATAGGCACGGTGCAAAGGGTATGAGCACGGTGCAAAGGGTATGGGCAAGTGATTGTATGGGCCCGGGGCAAAAGGTATGGGCACGTGAGGGTATGGGCACGGTGCAAAAGGTATGAGCAAGTGAGGGTGTGGACTCAGTTCAGAGGGTATCGTTAATGCTATCGTTAATTGTGATATCTACGTGACAGAGATTCTAATGCTGAACAGGTGCAATGTCTGATGTGTCGAACCAGTAATGCGTTTTATACCTTAAAAGCTTACATTCCATTTTTATATAATTGAATGCATTTTTTATGGAAATTTCATCGGCTGTTCCATCACTGGGAATTTCGAGAGCTAAGCTTTGGGCGTCAGCGTTAATGTTGGTAACGACATGTTCTATTTGTCTAGTGAAATATATTGATAACGTAACATTAATGTGTTCCAATATATTTCCATATCTACCAGTACAATCATGACTATTTCAGCACTCGTACAGTTCCTGTAACACCATTTGCAGCAATGGATCATATTTTATTGTGGTTGTTTATTTAACCACATAGTTTGATCACTAGAGCAGTAAAGAGGATAGTAAAGAAAATTTAGTGTAATCTGACTGTCTGGCTATGTCTGAGACGCATTTACTAGGAGTTTTTTCAATCAAGTGTTGCTCAGAAATCTCTCACTGGCAAGCTTACCCGACCGTGGCCATCGTGGTGTTGTCTTGAAGATGCACTCATATAATGCTTCAGCTGGCAGCAGTATATATACATACTAATATATACACACACACACACACACACACACATATATATATATATATATATATATATATATATATATATATATATATATATATATATATATATATATATATAGGGGTACCACCTCTGGTGCAGTGTAGGGACCCATAGCCTCGGAGAAGAAAATAAAGAGTACTCAGAGAAGACCTTGTGGATTCTCACTGAACACTGATATTTTCCTCTCCTACCACCCCTATTTTTTTGGTATGTGTGTATATTTATCTAACTTTGTTTTAAAATGTCATTACACAAAAAAAGTTACAATATTGATTACATGAAGGGTAAAAGGCTGCTTGTCACAAGTTGAATAGCTTCTCCAGCTCCTCAGATGGCGGGCAGGAACCATGGATGCAGTGAGCAATTCCTCTCTGGATTGCCACACTGAGGCGCTGAAAAAGAAAACTGGCAGCTCTAGGGTATCTAGTTGTTTCGATTAGCTTAGACCCCAACTCCTTCAAAAAGCTAGTAGCACTTTTACCCCAGGCACCAAGTGTCTCTGAGGCAATCGGGACAAAATTGTAGTGGTGCTCAAGGTCTCTGTATTTACGTGACTTGGCCGCTTCCCGGTGATTGGCAGCTCCTCCTGCTTGTGTAGCACTGAAGTCAACATAGGTATTGGCTAAAGTTGAAACGCAAAGGTAGTCCCACACCAACTGTCTACCATTCATCCAGGGGTTCACCGTGATTCCGTCTGGGCGACCGACAGGCTCATCATAGTTACAGGACATTAGGTAACGGGGCTCTCTCTCTGCTGGACAACCGGCTGTGGTAAGGCTTCTCTTAATAAAGCCAATGACCTCGCCGTGTCTTGCATGCCATCCTCCTGTCCTTTGGCAGAGAAGGCCATGCCGTCCGTACCTGTCGGCCTCTGCCTCGCTGCAAATACACCTGTTATTGGTGTGGAGATATTATATATATATATATATATATATATATATATATATATATATATATTTATATATATATATATATATATATAATACCTTTCTTTTTATGACGTCTTCAACATAACCGTTAGAGAAGCCATTGTTGACTAAGACCTGCCTTACCCTACAGAGTTCTTTATCGACTTGCTTCCATCCTGAGCTGTGACTGAGAACCCGGTCGACGTAAGCGTTGACAACACTCCACTTGTACCTGTTTGGCCAGTCACAATTGGCATTGAGGCACATTCCTATGTTTGTTTCCTTAGTGTAGACTACAGTGTGGAAGTCTCCGTTCCTTTCCGTAACTGTTACATCTAGAAGGGGCAGCTTCCCATCATTCTCCATCTCGTAAGTGAAACTTAACAAAGAATTCTGCTTGAATGCTTCCTTCAGCTGCTGCAGACGTCTGACATCAGACGTCAGCAGTCGTCTGATGTCAGTCCCTATTAGACTGTTAGACAGGAACTTCTTTTCGACGGCTCAATAAACGGAAGAAAGGGTCCTGAGAGATAATATTGTAACGAACGTTATCCGTACAGACAAAATTCAGAAAATACAATTAACTATTTACTACAAAAACAAAAAAACGGCCAGGGTATGATAACTATGTAACAATGGTTGCCAGCGTATGATAACTATGTAACCATGATTGAGAGGGTATGATAACTGTAACCCATGGTTGCCAGGGTATGATAACTATGTAAGCATGATTGCCAGAGTATGATAACTATGTAACCATGATTGCCAGAGTATGATAACTATGTATGATTCCAGCAAGCATACCCCACCAGGTATGATAACAGCAAGCATACACCACGAGGTATGATTTCAGCAAGCATATCCCACGAGGTATGATACCAGCAAGCATACCCCGCCAGGTATGATATCAGTAAGCATACACCACGAGGTATGATGCCAGCAAGCATACACCACCAGGTATGATACCACCAAACATACACCACCAAGTATTTATGATACCAAGTGTGAGAGTTTTGAGTTGAGAATTTGTGGAATAAATTGAAATTGGTATAAGGAATTTTAGCTCGGAAAATTTCTAAGAATTTTCTTTATTCTTTAACCTTTATTCCTGTCGTGATATTCAACTAGGTCGCCTGAGGAAGGACTTGCTTAACTAACACACCAGTGTAGTAACCAGCTCATTCCTCACTTTGGGACCATGTATGAACAATTGACTAGGCGCGAGCAAACGCCGAGACCCCAATGAAAATTGAAATCCCCCCCACTTAGGCCGCCGACCTTCGCCAATCGCCGAAGCGAATCTAACGAGTAGGTCACGGGCTCTCACAACAATAATTTATTGTTGTGTGGTGCCGTATATTTGGTCCAAAGCTCAGAAAATTAGTCTCAATTTTATTAGTCGAGTGTGAAGAACATTTGCATAACAATAATAATGTGTGGGGGTGTAACGAAAAGACAGTGTTAACCATAACAACTTAGTTTATTCAATAAAGTACTAACTACTACAACAAAACAAAAAAAGAAATGTCAATGACGTTACTCGAAATCCTTCCTGTGACACTATCAATGACAGCTAGGCACCAGCCCCTCGGACTGCATAATGAACTAACTCGAACATAAACGTGACCACAGAGGAATCAACAAGAAACCAGAACTAACAGATCTATAATCACAATTACAACAAATGACACAGTAGGTTCTGAAATACGTCTTCAGTAACCTCCTAACTGTTGTACGCCTCAGTGCAGTCTACACCTGCAACAGCGGTTGCAATGCAATCAAATCAGTAGTCTTTCAATGACAACAATAACTAATGGGTTCACTGGCAACTCCAGCACCCTTCCTCAAATTAATCCTTACGTTAACACTCCGTCCCACGGACGATCAACAATCAATAACAATTGATTTACGGTAATAACAAGGTAACATTTTACGTTAAATTAATAACTCTTACAACTGTCACTAGTAACGCGGAAATTACACAACACTCTACCCGTCGAGCATTCAGTGAGAAAATCCCATTAATCCCTGTACTACCAGACAGCTGATTAATCTCTTTACTGGTTACGTTAATTTACGTTAATCGGTTACTAATCACTCTGCGATGGTAAACTCTGATTTACAATGTCCAAAGTGCTAAGAGAACGGTAATCACTCGTGATTACCTTTAGAGTAATTAATTACTATCCTCAAGATCAATAATTAAACAATTAAGATACGCAACCTTTCACACTGGCTCAGCAATTTACATTAAGGTATGAATTCCGTCTAAGCCTTCCATACTCAGACCAATTCAGGCGACTAATAACAGTAATTAGCCCCACGTTTACGTTATTCTAAAATGACGCTACTCCTCCCACGAGTCAATCAAGTACCGGTACTTCTGGGCAGATAACGACGTTACGTTAATGGAACAATGTAGTCTTCGTGTGAGTCGATCAAGCAAGGATCGAGATTAATTACTTTGACTTCCTGAAACACGTCAATTACCCGGCCCACTGACCGTTAATTACGACAGACAATACTCTAATTCTTATCTGGCTGATGGCTAGGCTCCTCGAGACTACCGTAGCTGCTTGCAGGAAAGTAAATTAACCCAAACGTATTCTACGTTACTCAAATTGTCAAAGAACAAATTCTCGTAAAGCAATGGGCGTTCCCTTGGTTACGTTATATTAATTGCCTCGCAATCACCTCACTGAATACTGGACTTCGATGTCCTACCAGATAACCAGGAGAATATATTTGTACCCAAGTACTCGTCTACAGCCGAGTTCACCCACGACAATGACAAATCACACTAACAAATCACAGTGATTTACGTTACAATCCGGTTGCAATGACAATACTGCAGAACCTAGTAAAACAACCTACAGGACATGAACCCTCTAGAACACTGCCCCACAATGGCTTTACTGAACTGCAATCACATACGGTGATTGCTCAACACTAGCAACAATCACCATCAAATAACAACCCCTTGCAATAACACACACGGCAAGTACTCTAATTTCCAAATATTAGAATACTGCACACACTTACTTACTTACTGTAGCAAATGACCCCAGTGCTCTCAATAACCCCCTAGAACACAGGTCAATATATTGCAATCACCACACAGTAAATAACACAATAACACTGGGCACCGTGACACTACGATTATATATATATATATATATATATATATATATATATATATATATATATATATATATATATATATATATATATATATATATATATATAATTACTGCTGACACATGTAGCCTACAGCTATCAAACGTTATTGGGAACACTAAGGAGAATCTCACACTCCTTAAATCACATGGGTGAGTGATTTATCGATCACGCATGTCGATAAACACTCGAGAGTTACGTTACTCGACAGAGCGGGGGCGGTCTCTCTAGACGGCCTCGTCACTCACCAAAACTCACCAAAATTACGTTAATTAATACTGCAACCACAATATATATTTATATAAATGACACTTGTCACGGCCCTGGGAACAATACAAGAAATTTAAGCCACACTGTGGTACACTCCACAATAATCATTGCCAGGAATCACTGGCGTTACACATACCTGAGCGCTCAGCGTTGGAATTCCACACCTGTAAGACCACACATGGAAATGATATCACTCCGTCTCACGGACGATCAAAAATGATTACCACAATGAAATAAAAGAATTATTACATGGACATCCTCTCAGTCCTTGGCTAATCTATGTATATTCTGTTCCCGCGTGTACCCACACACACACACTGTACGTCTGTGTACACCAGACTTAAGTCCCTCTGGACTGACAAGATGACAACACAGGTGACTAATCTCCTCGCCCACACTCCACTCCACCTGAACAGGTGCTGTGTGACAATGTTACGGAACACTTGACCTCGAATTCAAGCTTTAGAGACTACTAATCACCAGAAATACACACATAGGTACTTACTCATTCACACTGCCGGTTTTACACCTTCCCGTACCTCAGGCACCCCGCTTTAGGTGGCTGGCTCGCTCCAGGTGGCGTAAGCGGTAGTAGTATTTATTCGAAAAGATTGGCGTACACTCGAACCCCTCCCACTCAACACGGCTGAGTTCGCACCCTCGACTCCCCGTTGAAGTGAAGCGTTCATACCCAGGTGATGCGCACAACGATAGCGTCTCACACCAACATTTGGAAATTTGCCTTAACACTGACACGAATTTCCCCGTTCCCATCGACTGCTACAGAGCACTAGCAAGTCTAATCAACACTGGTATGGGATCTACGAGTCTGTTGCTGCTCGTATGCACATTTCCCCCGATCCCAGATCACTGTACCTCTACCCCATGCATACAATAATGTCTTAAACCCCTCCAAGCGACGACTTCGGCCGGATTCTGTGACGACCAATGTCGTAGGTGAAGCAGGAAGCATCAGCAGTTGAGTAGTCCAGCCACCACGATGCCCTATACTTCAATTTGGCCGAATTGAGTACAGAGAGCGTCTTGACAAGGTGGCGGCTGAGTTCAGAATGACGCTACACCGGCTACTCCCCTCGTCCTTCTCGAAATAACCAATGAGAGGAAGGCATACAGCGGCCTACCCCTCTCATCCAATCAGCGACGGTGTAGCATAGCCCCTAGGGCAGCTCCAAGATGGCCGACCGACATGGCGGCTCAAGATGTTTACTAAGATGGCGGCTGGTTTCCATGACAACGACTCAAGTAGCTCCACTCAAGTAGCTAGCGAGCGCGGGAGCCCACATGTCACCCACGCCTGCGGCCTAGCCGTTCGCCGGCAAAGTTGTCTGGCTCCATGCCATACAATGAGATGATGCTATCAGCTCTAGCACTGTCCACAGACATGCCACCCCGGCCAGGGTAACATTTATGGACTGCTGATGACTGGGGCTCTCACATGAGCCCAAACACTAGATGTTTCGGTTGCTGGTTACCAAACTTAAGTCCGCCCACTTAACAAGTGCACTTAACAAGTGTACTGGCTCCCACAGGCATAAGAGCACTATTGTAAGTGAGCTGGTGAACCACCTCCTCACACCAAGAGAGCTTTTCTTAACCAGAATGTTATACAACTGTGTATTAAGTGACAAAGAAAAGCTTAGAAGTCCCCCACGTCTCGGAAGAGAAGGGAAAGTCTCTGGCTTCCAATTTCTGGAACCCTTCCATTGAGGAGAAAGGCGGGTATGGAAGGGGGATTAAATACTATTATAAGGATCGGGGAGAGAGGAGAGAAGTGCTGGAGTAAATAGGAGAGGAGAAGTGTGTTGTGGTGAATTACCATGGGAGAGGAAGAGGCAAAAATTACGAAAAGGAACAGAGGCGAGCAGGAGGGAAACATTTAATGTGGGGAAAATGTATGAGAGATGGAAGAGGAGAGAGGAGAGAGAAGAGGAGAGAGGGGAGAGAGAGAGAGAGGAGAGGAGAGGAGAGGAGAGAGAGAGGCAGTCGTTGGTAAGAAAAGGGAGATGGAGAAGTTGTCAGAGTGGAGAGGGATGCTGAGAGACTATAGCAGTAAAGAGGGTATGAAGTAGGGGTGATGCAGGAGGGAGATGGAGCCTGGTTGATAATGGAGGGAAGTGGAACAAGGTGGGTGTGAGGAGGAGGAAGGGGGGGGGGGAATGACCGCCAGGAGAGGTAAGTGGAGATTGTAGGAAAGGAAGTAGGACAGAGGGGAAGAGGGAGAGCCTGAATGATGGGAGAGGGAAAGGATGGGTAATGGGGAAGGAGGGCAAGAAGGGATAAGCGAGGTAGTTGATTAGGCGATGTGATTGGGGAGGGAAGAATGAGGAAGAGAGCGAGAGAGAGAGGAAATGGGAGGGAGAAAGGGAAGGAGGGAGGGAGAGAGGGAGGGAGGCAGGGAAGGAGGGAGGGAGAGAGGGAGGGAGACAGGGAAGGAGGGAGAGAGAGAGGGAGGGAGGCAGGGAAGGAGGGAGAGAGGGAGACAGGAAGGGAGGAAGACAGGGAGGGAGACAGGAAGGGAGGGAGACAGGGAAGGAGGGAGGGAGAGAGGTAGGGAGGGAGACAGGGAGGAAGGGAGACAGGGAGCGAGGGAGAAAGGGAGGGAGACATAGAGGGAGAGAGAGAGGTAGGGAGGGAGACAGGGAGGGAGACAGGGAGAGAGAGAGGTAGGGAGGGAGACAGGGAGGGAGACAGGGAGGGAGACAGGGAGAGAGACAGGGAGGTTAAGGGAGACAGGGAGGTTAAGGGAGACAGGAAGGGAGGGAGACAGGTAGGGAGACAGGGAGAGAGACAGGGAGGTTAAGGGAGACAGGGAGGGAGGGAGAGAGGGAGGGAGACAGGGAGGGAGTTAGAGGTAAGGTTTTTGTATTTCAGAAAACTTAAGAAAATATATTTTAAGTTGTTAGGAGACAAATAGACAATGAAGGCGGAAGGTGGGAGATATGCATTGTTAAGGCCGGCCAGAACTGTCCTCAGCTGGTGGCGGGGGTGGCGGTGTGGTGGTACGGTGGCGTCCTCAGCTGGTGGCGGGGGTGGCGGTGTGGTGGTACGGTGGCGTCCTCAGCTGGTGGGGGGGTGGCGGTGTGGTGGTACGGTGGCGTCCTCAGCTGGTGGCGGGGGAGGGGGGTGGTGGTACGGTGGCGTCCTCAGCTGGTGGCGGGGGGGGGGGGGTGGTACGGTGGCGTCCTCAGCTGGTGGCGGGGGTGGCGGTGTGGTGGTACGGTGGCGTCCTCAGCTGGTGGCGGGGGGGGGGGGGTGGTGGTACGGTGGCGTCCTCAGCTGGTGGCGGTGTGGTGGTACGGTGGCGTCCTCAGCTGGTGGCGGGGGTGGCGGTGTGGTGGTACGGTGGCGTCCTCAGATGGTGGCGGGGGTGGCAGTGTGGTGGTACGGTGGCGTCCTCAGCTGGTGGCGGGGGGGGGAGGTGGTACGGTGGCGTCCTCAGCTGGTGGCGGTGTGGTGGTACGGTGGCGTCCTCAGCTGGTGGCGGGGGTGGCGGTGTGGTGGTACGGTGGCGTCCTCAGCTGGTGGCGGGGGTGGCGGTGTGGTGGTACGGTGGCGTCCTCAGCTGGTGGCGGGGGTGGCAGTGTGGTGGTACGGTGGCGTCCTCAGCTGGTGGAGGGGGTGGCGGTGTGGTGGTACGGTGGCGTCCTCAGCTGGTGGCGGGGGTGGCGGTGTGGTGGTACGGTGGCGTCCTCAGCTGGTGGCGGGGGTGGCGGTGTGGTGGTACGGTGGCGTCCTCAGCTGGTGGCGGTGTGGTGGTACGGTGGCGTCCTCAGCTGGTGGCGGGGGGGGGATGGTACGGTGGCGTCCTCAGCTGGTGGCGGGGGTGGCGGTGTGGTGGTACGGTGGCGTCCTCAGCTGGTGGCGGGGGTGGCGGTGTGGTGGTACGGTGGCGTCCTCAGCTGGTGGCGGGGGTGGCGGTGTGGTGGTATGGTGGCGTCCTCAGCTGGTGGCGGGCGTGGCGGTGTGGTGGTACGGTGGCGTCCTCAGCTGGTGGCGGGGGGGGGTGGTACGGTGGCGTCCTCAGCTGGTGGCGGGGGTGGCGGTGTGGTGGTACGGTGGCGTCCTCAGCTGGTGGCGGGGGTGGCGGTGTGGTGGTACGGTGGCGTCCTCAGCTGGTGGCGGGGGTGGCGGTGTGGTGGTACGGTGGCGTCCTCAGCTGGTGGCGGGGGGGGGGGTGGTGGTACGGTGGCGTCCTCAGCTGGTGGCGGGGGTGGCGGTGTGGTGGTACGGTGGCGTCCTCAGCTGGTGGCGGGGGTGGCGGTGTGGTGGTACGGTGGCGTCCTCAGCTGGTGGCGGGGGTGGCGGAATGGTGGTACGGTGGCGTCCTCAGCTGGTGGCGGGCGTGGCGGTGTGGTGGTACGGTGGCGTCCTCAGCTGGTGGCGGGGGGGGGGGGGTGGTACGGTGGCGTCCTCAGCTGGTGGCGGGGGTGGCGGTGTGGTGGTACGGTGGCGTCCTCAGCTGGTGGCGGGGGTGGCGGTGTGGTGGTACGGTGGCGTCCTCAGCTGGTGGCGGGGGTGGCGGTGTGGTGGTACGGTGGCGTCCTCAGCTGGTGGCGGGGGGGGGGTGGTGGTACGGTGGCGTCCTCAGCTGGTGGCGGGGGTGGCGGTGTGGTGGTACGGTGGCGTCCTCAGCTGGTGGCAGGGGTGGCGGTGTGGTGGTACGGTGGCGTCCTCAGCTGGTGGCGGGGGGGGGGGTGGTGGTACGGTGGCGTCCTCAGCTGGTGGCGGGGGTGGCGGTGTGGTGGTACCGTGGCGTCCTCAGCTGGTGGCGGGGGTGGCGGTGTGGTGGTACGGTGGCGTCCTCAGCTGGTGACGGGGGTGGCGGTGTGGTGGTACGGTGGCGTCCTCAGCTGGTGACGGGGGTGGCGGTGTGGTGGTACGGTGGCGTCCTCAGCTGGTGGCGGGGGTGGCGGTGTGGTGGTACGGTGGCGTCCTCAGCTGGTGGCGGGGGTGGGGTACGGTGGCGTCCTCAGATGGTGGGAGGGGGGTTACGGATGCATCCTCAGCTGGTGGGGGGCGGGGCTGTGGTTCAGTGGCGTCCTCAGCTGGTGGTGTGGGGGCGGAATGTGGTTGGTACGGTGACGTCCTCAGCCGATGGGGTGGGGCGGGGGTGTGGTACGGAGGCGTCCTCAGCTGGTGGGGCGGCGGGGGTGTGGTACAGAGGCGTCCTCAGCTGGTGGGGGGGGCGAGGGTGTGGTACAGAGGCGTCCTCAACTGGTGGGGGGGGCGGGAGTGTGGAACGGTGGCGTCCTCAGCTGGTGGGGGGGGGGGTGGTACGGTGGCGTCCTCAGCTGGTTGATTGGGGTGGGGTACGGTAGCTTCCTCAGCTGGTGGGAGGGGGTTGCGGATGCGTCCTCAGCTGGTGGTGGGGGGGTTGTGGTACGGTGGCGTCCTCAGCTGATGGGGGGTATGGTGGCGTCCTCAGCTGGTGGGGGGCGGGGGTGTGGTACGGTGGTGTCCTCAGCTGGTGGTGTGGGAGGCGGGGTGTGGTACGATGGCGTCCTCAGCGGGGGGGGGGGATATTGTGGCGTCCTCAGCTGGTGGAGGGCGGGGGTGTTGTACGGTGGCGTTCTCAGCGGGCGGGGGGGGGGGGGGGGAGTTATGGTGGCGTCCTCAGCGGGGGGGGATATTGTGGCGTCCTCAGCTGGTGGGGGGCGGGGGTGTGGTACGGTGGCGTCCTCAGCGGGCGGGGGGGGGGGGGTATTGTGGCGTCCTCAGCTGGTGGAGGGCGGGGGTGTGGTACGGTGGCGTCCTTCAGGAACCTGTGTAAAGAATCGTTCAGAATCTTGTACACTACATACGTAAGACCAATCCTGGAGTATGCGTAAAAGTAGTTAGTAACAGTTGATCGACAGTTAAGAGGCGGGCCGTTCAACTGTTTTCCCCTGCAATGGACAACTGGGGGGAGTTGAACTCCGGGGGAGTTCAACTCCCATAAGCACAACTAGGTGAATACAACTAAGTGAATACACACACACACACACAGAGGGTATAGACTCATTCCTCTCAAATTTGGCTGATGATGCAAAAAATATGAGAAGAATCAAGACAGTTGAGGATGAACAGAGACTACAGGACGACCTGGACAAACTGGTAGGATGGTCTGGAAAATGGCTACTAAAGTTCAACTCAGCTTACTGCAAAGTAAGGAAATTAGGCGAAGGGAGCAAAAGGCTGAATACAATGTACCATCTAGGAGGTGATATCCTGCAAGAGTCGTATAGAGAAAAAGATCTAGGGGTTGATTACAAACGAAACCTGTCCTCAGATGCCCACATCAAAAGGATATCATCAGCGGCATATGCTAGACTAGCCATCATAAGAACTGTCTTTAGAAACTTGTGTCAGGAATCGTTCAGGACCTTGTATACCACTTATATTAGACCAATCCTGGAGTATGCAGCTCCAGCCCGGATACATACCTAGTTAGACACAAGACAACGTTAGAGAAGATTCAGAGGAATGCCACCAGACAAATCCAGGAACGGCTAAGGGAGATGAACCTCACATCCCTGGAAATCCGAAGAATAAAGGGAGACTAGTTGTACTCACGTAGAGGTGCTTGTGGGGGTTGAGCTCTGGCTCTTTGGTCCCGCCTCTCAACTGTCAATCAACTGATGTATAGATTCCTGAGCCTACTGGGTTCTAACATATCAGCATTTGAAACTGTATATGGAGTTAGCTTCCACCACATCACTGCCTAGTGCATTCCATCTGTTAACTACTCTGACACTGAAAAAGTTCTTTCTGACGTCTCTGTGGCTAATTTGGGTACTCAGTCTCCACCTGTGTCCCCTTGTTCGCGTCCCACCAGTGTAAAACAGTTTATCCTTATCAACCCTGTCATTTGCTCTGCGAATTTAGTAGGTAGTGATCATGTCTTCCCTAACACTTTAGTCTTCCAGTGTCGTGAGGTGCATTTCACGCAGCCTTCCCTCGTAACTCATGCCTCTTAGTTCTGGGACTAGCCTATTGGTATTCCTCTGAACTTTTTCCAGCTTCGTCTTGTGCTTGACAAGGTACGGGCTCCATGCTGGGGCCGCATACTCCAGGATTGGTCATATATATGCGGTATACAAGGTTCTGAATGATTCCTTACACAGGTTCATGAAGGCTGTTCTGATGTTAGCCAGCCTCGCGTATGCCAAAGATGTAATTCCTTTTATAAGGGCTTCAGGAGACAGGTTTGGTGTGATATCAACTTTTAGATCTTTCTCTCTGTCCGTTTTCATGAAGTACTTCATCTCCTATTCTGTATCCTGAGTCTGGCCTCCTGTTTCCACCGCCTAGTTTCATTACCTTGCATTTTCTCGGGTTGAACTTTAGTAGCCATTTGTAGGACCATTCATTCAGTCTGTCTAGGTCATTTTATAGCCTCCTACTATCTTCATTTGTTTTAATCTTCCTCATAATTTTTGCATCATCAGCAAACAATGAGAGGAACAATTCTATACCCTCTGGGAGATCATTTACATATATCAGAAACAGTATAGGTCCAAGGACTGATCCCTGCGGGACTCCACTGGTGACTTCTCGCCATTCTGAGACCTCACCCCTCACAGTGACTTGCTGTCTTCTGTGGCCTAGGTACTCCCTTATCCAATGGAGTTCCTTCACTTTTTTTCCAGCTTCTTCACTAGCCTCTTGTATGGTACTGTATCAAAGGCTTTCTGGCAATCCAAAAATATGCAGTCTGCCCACCCCTCTCTTTCTTGCCTGATTTTTGTTGCCTGGTCGTAGAATTCAAATAACCCTGTGAGGCAGGACCTGCCATCCCTGAACCCGTGATGATGCTGTGTTACAAAGTTCCTTCGCTCCAGTTATTCCACTAGCTTTATTCGCACAATCTTCTCTATCAACTTGCATGGTACGCAGGTTAGGGACACTGGCCTGTAGTTCAGTGCCTCCTGTCTATCCCCTTTCATGTATATCGGGACTACATTAGTCGTCTTCCAAATTTATGGCAGTTCCCCTCTTACCATTGAGTTGTTATTCACAATGGAGAGTGGAAGCACAGTGGTTCTGCTCATTCCTTTAGTATCCAAGAGAAGATTCCAACTGAGCCTATAGCCTTTGTCACATCCACTTCTAGCAAAAGCTTCCTTACATCTCCACTGGTAATCTCAAACTCTTTTAGTGGTTCCTGGTTTCCTATTCCCTCTCTTATCTCTGGAACTTCTCCTTGCTATAATGTGAAGACCTCCTGTAATTTCTTATCCAGTTCCTCTCACACTTCCTTGTCGTTTGTAGTGAGTGTCTGCCCCTATCCTGAATTTCATTACCTGTTCCTTTACTGTTGTTTTTCTCCTGATGTGGCTATGCAGCAATTTAGGTTGAGTCTTTGCCTTGCTTGCGATGTCGTTTTCGTATTGTCTTTCTGCCTCTCTTCTCAACCTGACATATTCATTCCTGGCATTCTGGTATCTTTCTCTGCTCTCAAGTGTTGTTATTCCTATAGTTTCTCCATGCCCTTTTACTTTGCTGCTTAGCTAGCCTACATCTCTGATTAAACAATGGGTTTCTCATCTGCATTTCATTGTTTTCCTTTTCGACTGGGACAAACTTGTCTGCTGCCTCCTTACACTTCTGCGTGATGTAGTCCATCATATCTTGGGCCGTCTTTCCCCTGAGCTCTGATTCCCTTGTTATATCTGTTAGGAATTTGCTTATCTCCTCATTGTTTCCCTTTCGGAATGCCAGCCTTTTGTTTTCAGTTCCCCTCTTCGAGTTCCTTAACCCTTCTTCAGCCAGATACTCAAACGCCAGTGTACTGTGGTCCTTCATTCCTACTGGGACCTCAATTCCGATATGCCTTATGTCGGAGTCGTTCAGGGTGAAGTCTAGGTCAAGTCTCGCTGGTTCATCGTTTCCTCTCATTCTTGTGGGCTTCCTGACAAGCTGGCTAAAGAAGTTTCTTGTCGGCACCTCCAATAGTTTGGTTCTCCATGTATCCTCACCTCCATGTATGTGTGAGTGTGTGTGTGTGTGTGTGTGTGTGTGTGAGTGTGTGTGTGTGTGTGTGTGTGTGTATGTGTGTGTGTGTGTGTGTGTGTGTGTGTGTGTGTGTGTGTGTGTGTGTGTGTGTGTGTATGTGTGTGTGTGTGTGTGTGTGTGTGTGTGTGTGTGGAGAGGGGGGGTGAATCAGTTGATTGATTGACAGTTGAAAGTTGGGCCGAAGGAGCAGAGCTCAACCCCCGCAAGCACAACTAGTTGAATATACATCCATACAAACACACACACACACACACACACAAACACACACACACACCCACACGCACACACACACACACCCACCCACACACACACACACACACACACACACACACACACACACACACACACACACACACACACACACACACACACACACACACATGCCTAACAAACCTTTTAGAATTCTATGATAAAGTAACAAGGATAAGGCAGGACAGAGAAGGCTGGGCAGACTGCATATTTCTTGACTGCCAAAAGGCCTTTGATACGGTACCGCACATGAGACTGCTATACAAACTTGAGAGGCAGGCAGGAGTAAGCGGAAAGGCCCTAGTATGGGTGAAGAACTACCTAACAGGAAGGAGCCAGAGGGTAATGGTAAGGGGCGAAAAGTCGGACTGGCGAACAGTAACAAGTGGAGTACCTCAAGGATCGGTGCTGGGACCAATCCTCTTTCTAATTTACGTAAATGATATGTTTACAGGAGTGGAATCATACATGTCGATGTTTGCAGATGACGCAAAATTAATGAGAAGAGTTGTGACAGACGAGGATTGTAGGATCCTCCAAGAGGACTTAAACAGGCTGCAGAGATGGTCAGAGAAATGGCTACTGGAGTTTAACACCAGTAAATGTAAAGTTATGGAAATGGGATCAGGTGACAGGAGACCAAAGGGACAGTACACAATGAAGGGGAACAGCCTACCTGTAACGATTCGAGAAAGAGACCTGGGAGTGGATGTGACACCTAATCTAACTCCTGAGGCACATATAAATAGGATAACGACAGCAGCGTACTCTACACTGGCGAAAATTAGAACTTCATTCAGAAACCTAAATGAGGAAGCTTTTAGGGCGCTTTACACTGCCTACGTGAGACCCGTCTTAGAGTATGCCGCGCCATCATGGAGCCCCCACCTGAAGAAACACATAAAGAAACTGGAGAAGGTTCAGAGGTTTGCGACGAGGCTTGTCCCAGAGCTACGAGGGATGGGATATGAAGAGCGGCTGAAGGAACTGAACCTTACGACACTAGAGAAAAGAAGGGAGAGAGGAGATATGATAGGGACATATAAAATACTCAGGGGAATTGACAAAGTGGAAATAGATCAAATGTTCACACGTAATAATAACAGAACGAGGGGACATGGGTGGAAACTGGAAACTCAGATGAGTCACAGAGATGTTAGGAAGTTTTCTTTTAGCGTGAGAGTAGTAGAAAAATGGAATGCACTTGGGGAACAGGTTGTGGAAGCAAATACTATTCATACTTTTAAAACTAGGTATGATAGGGAAATGGGACAGGAGTCATTGCTGTAAACAACCGATAGCTAGAAAGGCGGGATCCAAGAGTCAATGCTCGATCCTGCAAGCACATATAGGTGAGTATAGGTGAGTACACACACACACACACACACTCCGGCCTCTCCCACTTCCCCAGTTTCCCACGCATTCCCCCCTCCCCTACAAACACACACTCACACACACACACACACGCAAGCACGCAAGCACACGCACGCACTCGCACGCACACGCACAAACACACACATTCAACAAACACACACATAGACACAAACACACGCACGAGGAAAAGCCAGGACATTTTCCCCTCAGTCAGGGAAAATGAGGGAGGGACATTACCACACACAGGGACACGGGAGAATGGTGGATAATATCTTTAAATGGCTCAACCAGACATTAGGGGAGTTCAACAGAGACCTGCAAGAAATGCAAATGGGATTCAGCAGAGACCTGCAGGACATGAAAGAGGGGTTGGCAGAGACCTGCAGGAAATGCAAGCATTAATACAGAGCCAAAGGAGTGAGTTGGAGGCAGCCAGAGAGGAGATAAAGAGACTCAGGGAAAATCAGAATTCAAACCAGCACAGGGTATGCAACCTCCTGGAAACAGGGGACGAAGCTGATGGAAGGCTCCTTCCAGGGGGACTCTCTTTTGCAGAAATACTGCAGAAGAGCCCAAGTGCCAAGGCTGCTCTAGAGGCTGAAGCTAAGAAAGCAGCTGCCTCACAGGAAACTGCAAAATGAACAGAACAAATGCTGGAGAGGAAAAAAATAGTTATAGTTGTAGGAGTACAGGAACCAGAGGGATCCAATCGGGAGGAGTGGAGAAGGAGGGACCGAGCAACTATGACAGAGATCGTGGAGGGACTGGATATGGAGGAGGCAAATGGCAACTTTTAGAGAAGGTTTTCAGGCTGGGCGTCTACAAGAAGGAAAGGAAACGATTGATAAAGGTAGTGCTCACGAACAGGGCAACAAAGGAGAAAATTTTATCCAGGAAGAGCAGACTTGTGAGGTTAGGGCGATACGAGGACGTCTTTCTGCAAAGGGACATGAAGAGGGATGAGAGAAGGAAGGCTGCAGAAGCAAGCAGGAGGCGCAAAGAAAGAGGTGGGGATATGGGAGCCACAAGGTTCAGCTCATTGTCTCCAGGAACCTGAGATGGGAGTGGGAATCCCCCCACCAGCAGGCCAGCATCCCCAGAGAGAATTGTAACAGAAGCTTTCCACCAACCAACCCCTCAGCCATCCCCCACCAATCACCTGCACCTCCCCAGACAATAAAGTCCCTCTTCAGACCATGCCACCCATGTTCCCTGACCCCAGACCCCTCATATTCCCCCTCATGCCCTTTTTCATCCCCAACCCCTACCCAAGGTTCTCACTGTTCCTGCATCCCATGTCCCTCCCTGTTTCTCCAGCCCATGCCCTTCCCAGTTCCCCCACCCCAAGCTCTCCTTCCTACCCCACCCCCCCTCCCTCCCAGCCCCACCTCCCCAGTCTCCCCTGCATACCCCAACCCGTGACATCCCACCACATGCCCCTCAAGTTCCCCCATCTCATGCCCCAACTAACCTCTAACCCTGGATCCCCCTCAGCTGCATCACGGCAGATCCCCCTAGCCCACCCTGTTTCAGATCCTTCCAGCCCACTCACACCCTAGACCCCCCTGGTCCTCCATCACAGGCTCACCCACCCCAGACATCCCTTGCCCCCCAACTCCAGTGGAATCAACTGAAACTCAGAATGGACAGAAGAGAGTCAGTTTCAAGGTCATGTATTCGAACATAGATGGGATTACAAACAAGGCTAGTGAACTTAGGGAAAGAACACTAGAAGTAAACCCAGATGTAATTGGACTCACAGAAACAAAACTCTCAGAAATCATAACGAATGCGGTGTTACCCCAGTACTACACTGTAATGAGGATAGAGAGGGAAGAAAGGGGAGGAGGCAGAGTGGCTCTACTGATGAGAAAGGAATGGAGTTTCAAGGAGATGGTTATTCCGAGCTGCAAAGGGTTCAGAGACTTCATAACAGGCACCATGACGATGGGAGGACCAAGAGTAGTAGTAGCAGTGATATATAAGCCACCACCAAATGAAAGAAGACCCAGGCAAGAGTATGACAGAACAACATGGCAGTTAACACAATCATTGAGAGAGCAGCCGCTGCTGCCTGTAGAAATCGATCCCATCTGCTCATCATGGGGGACTTTAATCACGAAGGATAGACTGGGAAAACAAGGAACCACATCGAGGTGAGGAAACATGGAGAGCGAAACTGCTGGAGGTGACGACTAGAAACTTTTTAAGTCAGCATGTCAAGGGTCTCACGAGAATGAGAAGCAGTGATGAACCAGCGAGACTCGACCTTGTATTCACTCTGAACGATTCAGACATAAGGGAAATCGGTCTTGCAGCCCCCGTGGGTATGAGTGATCTGCAAATGAGATCTGCAAATAATGAGTGTACTGTTGTTGGAGTGTCTGGTGGAAGAGGGGTTAATGTAATGAAGAAAGGGACCAGAAAGTAACAGGCCAACATTCCGGAAGGGAAACTATCAGGAGATGAGAAAATTCCAAACTGAAATGGCTTGGGAAACAGCTCAGAGGAAAGACGGTTCAAGACACGATATAGTACATCACACAGAAGTGTAAGGAGGCAGCAGACAAGTTCGTCCCAGTCCAAAAGGAAAAAAATTAAATGGAGATAAGAAACCCATGGTTTAGTCAGAGTTGTAAGCTAGCAAAGCAACATTTAAAAGGGCGTGAAGACACTATAGAAACAACAGAACACTAGAGAACAGAGAAAGATACCAGAGCGCCAGGAATGAATTCGTCGGGGTGAGACGAGAGGTAGAGAGGCAATATGAAAATGACATAGCGAACATGGCAAAGACTCAACCCCAAACTGCTGCATAGCCACATCAAGAGGAAAACAACAGTGAAGGAACAGGTAATGAAACTGAGGATAGGATAGATTAACTACAAACGACAAGGCAGTGTGTGAGGAACTCAATAAGAAATTCCAGGAGGTCTTCACCTCAGAGCCAGGAGAAGTACCAGAGATAAGAGAGGGAACATCAAACCAGACACCACTAGAGATTGTGATTACCAGTGGGGAGGTGAGGAAGCATCTGCTAGATTTGGACGTAACAAAGGCTATAGGCCCGGATGGAATCTCACCATGGATTCTAAAGGAAGGAGAAGAAGCTCTGTGCCTGCCACTCTCCATGGTGTACAACAAATCACTGGTAACAGGTGAACTGCCAAAAATTTGGTAGACGGCCAATGTAGTCCTAATATACAAGAGGGTGATAGGCAGGAGGCACTGAACTACAGGCCAGTGTCCCTAACTTGCATTCCATGCAAGATGATGGAGAAGATTGTGCGAAAAAAACAAGTGGAACATCTGGAGCGGAAGAACTTTGTAACACAACATCAGCATGGATTCAGGGATGGTAAATCATGCCTAACAGGTTTAATTGAAATCTATGACCAGGCAACAAAAATCAGGCAAGAGAGCGAGGGCTGGGCAGACAGCATATTTCTGGACTGCCAGAAAGCTTTTGACACAGTACCACATAAGAGACTAGTGCACAAACTGGAGATGCAGGCAGGAGTGAAAGGGAAAGTACTCCACTGGATAAGAGAGTACCTAAGCAACAGGACACAGTGAGCACCGTGAGGGGTGAGGTCTCGGAGTAGTGGGGAGTCACCAGTGGAGTCCCACAGGGATCAGTCTTTGGACTTATACTGTTTCTAATATACACAAATGATCTCCCAGAAGTTATTGACTCGTTCCTCTCTATGTTTGCTGATGATACAAAAATTATGAGGAGGATCAAGACAGAGGAGGATAGCATGAGACTACAAGATGACCTAGACGAACTGAAGGAATGGTCCGACAAATGGCTACTAAAGTTCAACCCAAGTAAATGTAAGGTAATGAAACTAGGAGGACAGTCACTGGATACCGAATGGGAGATGAAGTCCTTCACGGAACAGAGAGAAAGATCTAGTAGTTGATAACTTGCCAAACCTGTCCCCTGAAGCCCACATCAAAAGAATAACATCAGCGGCCTATGCGAGGCTGGCTAACATCAGAACTGCTTTCAGAAACCTGTGTAAGGAATCCTTCAGAACCTTGTATACCACATATGTAAGGCCAATCCTGGAGTATGCAGCCCCAGCATGGAGCACGTTTCTAGTCAAGCACAAAAAGAAGCTGGAAATAGTTCAGAGGTTTGCCACTAGGCTAGTCCCAGAACTAAGAGGCATGAGTTATGAGGACAGACTACAGGAACTGCACCTCACGTCGCTGGAAGACAGAAGAGCTAGGGGAGACATGATCGCCACATACAAAATTCTCGGGAATTGACAGGGTGGACAAGGATGGGTTATTTAACACGGGTGGTACACGCATAAGGGGAGACAGGTGGAAGCTGAGTACCCAAATGAGCCACAGACATTAGAAAGAACTTTTTTTAGTGTCAGAGTGGTTACCAGGTGGAATACATTAGGCAGTGATGTGGTGGAGGCTGATTCCATACACAGTTTCAAATGTAGATATGATAGAGCCCAGTAGGCTCTGGAATCTGTTCACCAGTTGATTGACGGTTGAGAGGCCGGATTAAAGAGCCAGAGCTCAACACCCGCAAACACAAATAGGTGAGTAAAACTAGGGGAGTACACACACACACACACACACACACACACACACACACACACACACACACACACACACACACACACACACACACATACTCCCACACACACACCTCCACAACTCAGCTCTCATTTGCCGGAAATGCTTAAAAAGAGCCCTGAAGGTCTGTAGTTAGGGAAGTTGCCATGGAAGTGGCTTCCTCATCAGGAAGCAGCTAGATGTACTAGGCAGCTGATAGAGAGAAAAAGAGCAATAGTAGTAGCAGGCATTAAAGAGCAAACAGGGACCAGACCAAAGGAGCGGAGAGACAAGGACAAAAACATAGTTACCGAGATCATTAAAGAGGTAAGGATGGAGGGAACTGACCAAAATGCTGATAAGGTTTTCAGGCTTGGAAAGTACAACAAGATCAGAGACCGAATGATAAAGGTGGTATTCATGAGCAAAATCACGAAAGAGGAACTGTTAGCAAGGAAGAGCCGTCTAGCAAATGTACAGAAGTTCAAAAACGTACTCCTGCAGAGGGATATGACAAGGGAAGAGAGAAAGCAGGCAGCAGATGCGAGGAAGGAGCACAGAGAGAGAGAAAGGAATCAGAGATCCACAACCCCGAATCCTACAATCCAAGAGGGGAGTGGGGAACCCTCTTCAAACAGTGCAACAGCCACACGGAGTGGGGCACTACCCCCACATTTTTCCCAACAGACACCCTACCTGCCCCATCCCCTGTCAGCCCTCAACTAAGTAACCACCTAGGGCATCCTCCCTGCACCCACCCCCCTCCTCCTATTCACCCCCTCCTCCCACTCAACCCTCTCCCTAGGACCTCCCTTCTCCCCCATCCCCCAAGCCCTCCCTTCTCCCACATGCCCTCTCGTCTCTCCTACCCCCAAGCCCTCCGTTCTCCCCTGCCCCCCTAAGCCCCAAACCCTACCTAAGTCTTCCCCTCTCCACCACTGCCCTAAACCCTCCCCTCTTCCTCACCCACCTCAGCCTTCCTTCCCCCCCCCCCCGCTCTCAAGCCCTACCCCTTTCTGCCCCCCCCCATCTCCCTCATACCTCAAAGCCCCTCCTCCCCCATGCTCCCCCCTCTCACCCCAACCCCAGCCCTCCCCCTCTCACTCTCCCCCCCAACTCTCTCCATCTCACTCTCTCCCCCTACCCTCCCCCTCTCACCCACCCACCCTACCCTCCCCCTCTCACCCACCCTGCCTACCTCTCTCACCCTCTCCCCCACCCCCCAAGCCCTCCCTCCTCCACCAGTCTCCCATACCAGATCCTCCCAGCTCTCACTCACCCCAGATCCCACAGGTCCCCCCCAGAGGAGAAGCAGAAGAGAGTCAGTTTCAGGGTGATGTACTTGAACATAGATGTGATCACAAGCAACACAAGTGAACTAAGCAAAAGAGCACAAGAAGTGAACCCAGATGTAATCGGACTCACTGAAACAAAACTCTCTGGAATCATAACGAATGCCGTGTTTCCAACGGAGTACACAGTAATAAGGAAAGAGAGGGAAGGCGAAGAGGAGGCGGAGTGGCCCTACTCATGAGAAAGGAATGTAGTTTTAAGGAGATGGCTATCCCGGGCTGTGAGAGGTTCAGAGACTACATAGCAGGCACCATGACAATGGGAGGACCAAGAATAGTAGTAGCAGTAATATACAACCCTCCACCAAATGACAGAAGACCCAGTCAAGAGTTCGAAAACAATAACATGGCAGTTAACACTATAATTGAGAGGGCAGCCTCTGCTGCCTGTAGAAATAAATACCACCTGCTCATCATGGGGGACTTCAATCATGGAAAGATTGACTGGGAGAACAAGGAACCGCATGGACTCCACTGGTGACTTCACACCAATCCGAGGTCTCCCCCCTTGCCGTAACTCTCTGCTTCCCATTGCTTAGGTACTCCCTTTTCCACTGGGGCACCTTACCAACTACACCTGCCTCTCTCTCCAGCTTATGTACCAGCCTCTTATGCAGTTTTGTGTCAAAGGCTTTCCGACAATCCAAGAAAATGCAGTCCGCCCAGCTTTCTCTTTCTTGCTTAATCTTTGTCACCTGGTCGTAGAATTCTATTAAGACAGTCAGGCAAGATTTACCCTCCCTGAACCCATGTTGGTGATTTGTCACGAAGTCTCTTCTCTCCAGATGTGATACCAGGTTTTTTCTCACGATCTTCTCCATCAGCTTGCATGATATACAAGTCAAGGACACTGGCCTGTAGTTCAGTGCCTCTTGCCTGTCGCCCTTTTTGTATATTGGGACCACATTCGCCATCTTCCATATTTCTGGTAGGTCTCCCGTCTCCAGTGACCTACTATACACTATGGAGAGTGGCAAGCAAAGTGCCTCTGCACACTCTTTCAGTACCCATGGCGAGATCCCGTCTAGACCAACAGCCTTTCTAACATCCAGATCCAGCAGGTGTCTCTTGACCTCCTCTCTGGTAATTTCGAACTCTTCCAAGGCCACCTGGTTTACTTCCCTTTCTACTAGCACAGTGACCTCACTTTGTTCTGTTGTGAAGTGACTCACCTATTTTTGCTTGCGGGGGTTGAGCTTTGGCTCTGTGGTCCCGTATCTCAACTGTCAATCATCTGAACACCAGTTGATTGACAGTTGAGAGGCGGGACCAAAGAGCCAAAGCTCAACCCCCGCAAGCACAAATAGTTGAGTACACACATACACACACACACACACACACACACACACAACACAACACAGTACCGTGTACGGCCGCAGCTTTAAGAACTGGTCTCAAGAGTTTATCGCTTAATAAAACTGCCGTAGCGCGAGTATTACCAAACATTAGCCACACTATCGCGCGATTTAAGGTTTAATATCGGGATTACCCGAACGCTTAGAATATGAGGCCAGACGCTCTGTTTGCTGAGGACATTTTCTCCTACGTAACTTAGCAAATGACTTTAATATTGCTCCCAGCCTAACCCAGGCAGTCAGCGTGAAGCCTAATCCAGGCAGTCTGCGGGTGGCCTAACCCAGGCAGTCTGCGTGAAGCCTAACCCAGGCAGTCTGCGGGTAGCCTAACCCAGCCTGTTCGGGTAGGTGTTGACGTAGTCAACATTTATCTTCACCGAGGCCCTCCAGCGGGACGGTCCGTATGTTTCCGGGTAGGTAAAACAGTGGCACTCTGAGCGGAGTGACACGTCGCAAGAACGGGCGGACTTCTTGAGGTTATCTTGAGATTATCTTGAGATGATTTCGGGGCTTTTTTAGTGTCCCCGCGGCCCGGTCCTCGACCAGGCCTCCACCCCCAGGAAGCAGCCCGTGACAGCTGACTAACAACCAGGTACCTAATTTACTGCTAGGTAACAGGGGCATAGGGTAAAAGAAACTCAGCTCATTGTTTCTCGCCGGCGCCTGGGATCGAACCCAGGACCACAGGATCACAAGTCCCGCGTGCAGTCCGCTCGGCAGACCGGCTCCCCGGACTTGTCTTGTGTGCTTTACGATCTGTCTCTACGACGTCATTACTAATGTGTTTCTAAGAGGCACTTACTTCGACCAGCTTCTACGACGTCCTGAGCGATGAGTTCCCTAAGAGAGCGTTTACGATCTACTTCTAGAAGGCGTATATAACGATGTCTTCTCTAAGACTATAGCTGCTTCTGGAGCGTCCTAAGGTGATGTACTGTCTAAAAAAAGAGCTTTACAATCAGGGACTAGGAAACCTGATCGAGTGCCCAAGTGAGCCATAGAGACATTAGAAAAAAACCAAGTGTTCGAAAATTAACACTAATGGAAGGCATTAGGCAGTGATGTGGTGGAGGCAGACTCCATATACAATTTTAAGTGTAGATATGAGCCCATTAGGCTCAGGAACCTGTACACCAGTTGGCTGACAGTTCAGAGGCAGGACCAAAGAGCCAGAGCTCAACCTCCGCAAGCACAACTAGGTGAGTACACACACACGACCACCAGTACACACACACGACCGCCAGTACACACACACGACCGCCAGTACACACACACGACCACCAGTACACACACACGACCACCAGTACACACACACGACCACCAGTACACACACACGACCACCAGTACACACACACGACCACCAGTACACACACACGACCACCAGTACACACACACGACCACCAGTACACACACACGACCACCAGTACACACACACGACCACCAGTACACACACACGACCACCAGTACACACACACGACCACCAGTACACACACACGACCACCAGTACACACACACGACCACCAGTACACACACACGACCACCAGTACACACACACGACCACCAGTACACACACACGATCACCAGTACACACACACGATCACCAGTACACACACACGACCACCAGTACACACACACGACCACCAGTACACACACACGACCACCAGTACACACACACGACCACCAGTACACACACACGACCACCAGTACACACACACGACCACCAGTACACACACACGACCACCAGTACACACACACGACCACCAGTACACACACACGACCGCCAGTACACACACACGACCGCCAGTACACACACACGACCACCAGTACACACACACGACCACCAGTACACACACACGACCACCAGTACACACACACGACCACCAGTACACACACACGACCACCAGTACACACACACGACCACTAGTACACACACACGACCACCAGTACACACACACGACCACCAGTACACACACACGACCACCAGTACACACACACGACCACCAGTACACACACACGACCACCAGTACACACACACGACCACCAGTACCCACACACGACCACCAGTACACACACACGACCACCAGTACACACACACGACCACCAGTACACACAAACATGACCACCAGTACACATGAAGGAAAGGTTGTGTGAATGGAACCTCAAGTCGCAGGGTTAGGAGGGGACATGATTACCGCATACGAAATTCTCAGGAAAATCGATAAGGTAGATAAATTCAGATTTCTTAACACAGGTGGTACACTCACAAGGGTTCACAGGTGGTACACTCAAAAGGGTTCACAGGTGGTACACTCACAAGGGCTCACAGGTGGTACACTCACAAGGGTTCACAGGTGGTACACTCACAAGGGTTCACAGGTGGTACACTCACAAGGGTTCACAGGTGGTACACTCACAAGGGTTCACAGGTGGTACACTCACGAGGGTTCACAGATGGTACACTCACGAGGGTTCACAGATGGTACACTCACAAGGGTTCACAGGTGGTACACTCACAAGGGTTCACAGGTGGTACACTCACAAGGGTTCACAGATGGTACACTCACGAGGGTTCACAGGTGGTACACTCACGAGGGTTCACAGGTGGTACACTCACAAGGGTTCACAGGTGGTATACTCACAAGGGTTCACAGGTGGTACACTCACAAGGGTTCACAGGTGGTACACTCACAAGGGTTCACAGGTGGTACACTCACAAGGGTTCACAGGTGGAGACTGAGTTCCCAAATGAGCCACAGGGACGTTAGAAAGAAACTTGTCGGTGTCAGAGTAGTTAACGGATGGAATGCATTAGGCAGTGATGCGGTAGAGGCTGACTCCATACACAGTTTCAAATGTAGATATGATAGAGCCCAGTAGGCTCGAGGAACTTGTACACCAGTTGACTGACGGTTGAGAGCCGGGAGTAAGGAACCGAAGCTCAACCCCCCCACCCCCCTCTGCAATCACAATTAGATTGCTAGAATTAAGCAAGTTCCACAGTTGAAAGTAAACACGACGCTTACTTCCACTCAGTAAACTTTCACAACATGAAAGTAGAGAGAAAGTCTCTGGCCACAAAAGGAGATAAACGCCTTATGAGCCATTAAGCTTTCATCTATTTGTGAATCTTCTGTAATAGTAAGAGTTCCTCGCTTGTTTATGTCCGCATCAAGAGCGGCGCTGAAGAGTCGGTTGTGTTGCCTCTGCCTCTGACTCTTACTCTCTTCACTCTGGCTCTTACTCTCTTCACTCTGGCTCTTACTCTCCCCACTCTGGCTCTTATTCTCTCCACTACACTCTCCACTCTGGCTCTTACTCTCTTCACTCTGGCTCTTACTCTCTCCACTCTAGCTCTTACTCTCTCCACTCTGGTTCTTACTCTCTCTTCACTCTGGCTCTTACTCTCTCCACTCTGGCTCTTACTCTCTCCACTCTGGCTCTTACTCTCTTCCCTCTGTCTCTTACTCACCCCACTCTGGCTCTTACTCTTTTCACTCTGGATCTTATTCTTTCCACTACTCTCGCTACTCTGGTTCTTACACTCTTCTCTCTGACTCTTACTCTCTTCCCACTCTGGCTCTTACTTTCTTCACTCTGTCTCTTACCCTTTTCACTCTGGCTCTTACTCTCTTCACTCTGGCTTTTACTCTCTTCACTCTGACTCTTACTCTCTTCACTCTGGCTTTTACTCTCTTCACTCTGGCTTTCACTCTCTTCACTCTGGCTCTTACTTTCTTCACTCTGGCTCTTACCCTCTACACTCTGGCTCTTACTCTCTTCACTCTGGCTTTTACTCTCTTCACTCTGACTCTTACTCTCTTCACTCTGGCTTTTACTCTCTTCACTCTGGCTTTCACTCTCTTCACTCTGGCTCTTACTCTCTTCACTCTGACTCTTACTCTCTTCAGTCTGGCTCCTACTCTCTTCACTCTGACTCTTACTGTCTCAACTCTGGCTCTTGCTCTCTCCACTCTGGATCTTATTCTCTCCACTACTCACTTCCCACTCTGGCTCTTACTCTCTTCACACTGACTCTTACTCTCTCCACTCTGGCTCTTACTCTCTTCACTCTGGCTCTTACTTTCTTCACTCTGGCTCTTACTCTCTTCACTCTGGCTCTTACTTTCTTCACTCTGGCTCTTACTCTCTTCACTCTGGCTCTTACTCTCTTCACTCTGACTCTTACTCTCTCCACTCTGGCTCTTACTCTCTTCACTCTGGCTTTTACTCTCTTCACTCTGACTCTTACTCTCTTCACTCTGACTCTTACTCTCTTTACTCTGGCTCTTACTCTCTTCACTCTGGCTCTTACTCTCTCCACTCTGGCTCTTACTCTCTTCACTCTGGCTCTTACTTTCTTCACTCTGGCTCTTACTCTCTTCACTCTGGCTCTTACTTTCTTCACTCTGGCTCTTACCCTCTACACTCTGGCTCTTACTCTCTTCACTCTGGCTTTTACTCTCTTCACTCTGACTCTTACTCTCTTCACTCTGGCTTTTACTCTCTTCACTCTGGCTTTCACTCTCTTCACTCTGGCTCTTACTCTCTTCACTCTGACTCTTACTCTCTTCAGTCTGGCTCCTACTCTCTTCACTCTGACTCTTACTGTCTCAACTCTGGCTCTTGCTCTCTCCACTCTGGATCTTATTCTCTCCACTACTCACTTCCCACTCTGGCTCTTACTCTCTTCACACTGACTCTTACTCTCTCCACTCTGGCTCTTACTCTCTTCACTCTGGCTCTTACTTTCTTCACTCTGGCTCTTACTCTCTTCACTCTGGCTCTTACTTTCTTCACTCTGGCTCTTACTCTCTTCACTCTGGCTCTTACTCTCTTCACTCTGACTCTTACTCTCTCCACTCTGGCTCTTACTCTCTTCACTCTGGCTTTTACTCTCTTCACTCTGACTCTTACTCTCTTCACTCTGACTCTTACTCTCTTTACTCTGGCTCTTACTCTCTTCACTCTGGCTCTTACTCTCTCCACTCTGGCTCTTACTCTCTTCACTCTGGCTCTTACTTTCTTCACTCTGGCTCTTACCCTCTACACTCTGGCTCTTACTCTCTTCACTCTGGCTCTTACTCTCTTCACTCTGGCTTTTACTCTCTTCACTCTGACTTTTACTCTCTTCACTCTGGCTTTTACTCTCTTCACTCTTGCTCTTACTCTCTTCACTCTGGCTCTTAATCTCTTCACTCTGGCTTTTACTCTCTTCACTCTGGCTTTTACTCTCTTCACTCTGGCTCTTACTCTCTTCACTCTGGCTCTTACTCTCTTCACTCTGGCTCTTACTCACTCCACTCTGGATCTTATTCTCTCCACTACTCTCTTCCCACTCTGGCTCTTACTCTCTTTACTCTGACTCTTACTCTCTCCATTCTGGCTCTTACTCTCTTCACTCTGGCTTTTACTCTCTTCACTCTGGCTCTTACTCTCTTCACTCTGGCTCTTACTCTCTTCACTCTGGCTCCTACTCTCTCCACTCTGGCTCTTACTCTCTCCACTCTGGCTCTTACTCTCTCCACTCTGGATCTTATTCTCTCCACTACTCTCTTCCCACTCTGGCCCTTACTCTCTTCACTCTGACTCTTACTCTCTCCACTCTGGCTCTTACTTTCTTCACTCTGGCTCTTACCCTCTTCACTCTGGCTCTTACTCTCTTCGCTCTGGCTCTTACTCTCTCCCTTCCTGGCTCTTACTCTCTTTACTCTAGGTCTTACTCTCTCCCTTCCTGGCTCTTCAGTTAAACAGTTGGCAGAGTGACTGTTCACCGGGCATCACTAGCACGAGAGAGAGTCTGGTGGTGAACAAGATGCATGAACCCGTCCCCCGCTTGAACAATGTTCAGAGAAGCTGTACCAGTGTTGGCAATGGTCAGGTGTGGTGTTCACAGGAGGAACAGTAACCTGATCTCTTGTTCCAGTGTCAACACTGGCCATAATGGTTATTAATGTTTATATATATATATATATATATATATATATATATATATATATATATATATATATATATATATATATATATATATATATATATATATAACTGAAAACTCACACCATAGAAGTGACTCGAACCCATACTCCCAGGAGCAACGCAACTGGTATGTACAAGACGCCTTAATCCACTTGACCATCACGACCGGACATAATGAGGAGATAGCCGAGGCTATTTGAACCACCCCCACCGCCGGCACTCGGATAGTAATCTTGGGCATAGCATTTTACCAAATCACCTCATTCTTTGGGGCACACGTGAGGAACACAAATGCGAACAAGCCTGAATGGTCCCCAGGACAATATGCAACTGAAAACTCACACCCCAGAAGTGACTCGAACCCATACTCCCAGGAGCAACGCAACTGGTATGTACAAGACGCCTTAATCCACTTGACCATCACGACCGGACATAATGAGGTGATAGCCGAGGCTATTTGAACCACCCCACCGCCGGCACTCGGATAGTAATCTTGGGCATAGCATTTTACCAAATCACCTCATTCTTTGGGACACACGTGAGGAACACAAATGCGAACAAGCCTGAATGGTCCCCAGGACAATATGCAACTGAAAACTCACACCCCAGAAGTGACTCGAACCCATACTCCCAGGAGCAACGCAACTGGTATGTACAAGACGCCTTAATCCACTTGACCATCACGACCGGACATAATGAGGTGATAGCCGAGGCTATTTGAACCACCCCACCGCCGGCACTCGGATAGTAATCTTGGGCATAGCATTTTACCAAATCACCTCATTCTTTGGGGCACACGTGAGGAACACAAATGCGAACAAGCCTGAATGGTCCCCAGGACAATTTGCAACTGAAAACTCACACCCCAGAAGTGACTCGAACCCATACTCCCAGGAGCAACGCAACTGGTATGTACAAGACGCCTTAATCCACTTGACCATCACGACTGGACATAATGAGGTGATAGCCGAGGCTATTTGAACCACCCCACCGCCGGCACTCGGATAGTAATCTTGGGCATAGCATTTTACCAAATCACCTCATTCTTTGGGGCACACGTGAGGAACACAAATGCGAACAAGCCTGAATGGTCCCCAGGACAATATGCAACTGAAAACTCACACCCCAGAAGTGACTCGAACCCATACTCCCAGGAGCAACGCAACTGGTATGTACAAGACGCCTTAATCCACTTGACCATCACAACCGGACATAATGAGGTGATAGCCGAGGCTATTTGAACCACCCCACCGCCGGCACTCGGATAGTAATCTTGGGCATAGCATTTTACCAAATCACCTCATTCTTTGGGGCACACGTGAGGAACACAAATGCGAACAAGCCTGAATGGTCCCCAGGACAATATGCAACTGAAAACTCACACCCCAGAAGTGACTCGAACCCATACTCCCAGGAGCAACGCAACTGGTATGTACAAGACGCCTTACTTCACTTGACCATCACGACCGGACATAATGAGGTGATAGCCGAGGCTATTTGAACCACCCCACCGCCGGCACTCGGATAGTAATCTTGGGCATAGCATTTTACCAAATCACCTCATAAATTGGGGCACACGTGAGGAACACAAATGCAAACAAGCCTGAATGGTCCCCAGGACTATATGCGACTGAAAACTCACACCCCAGAAGTGATTCGAACCCATACTCCCAGGAGCAACGCAACTGGTAACTACAGGGCGCCTTAATCCGCTTGACCATCACGGCCGGACAAAAGGAAGTGGTAGCCGAAGCTATTTGAACCACTTCCCCGCCGGCAACTCGGATGGTAATCTTGGGCATAGCATTTCACCAAATCACCTCATTCTTTGGGGCACACATGAGGAACACAAATGCAAACAAGCCTGAATGGTCCCCAGGACTATATGCGACTGAAAACTCACACCCTAGAAGTGACTCGAACCCATACTCCCAGGAGCAACGCAACTGTTAACTACAGGGCGCCTTAATCCACTTGACCATCACGGCCGGACAAAAGGAAGTGGTAGCCGAAGCTATTTGTACCACTTCCCCGCCGGCAACTCGGATGGTAATCTTGGGCATAGCATTTCACCAAATCACCTCATTCTTTGGGGCACACGTGAGGAACACAAATGCAAACAAGCCTGAATGATCCCCAGGACTATATGCGACTGAAAACTCACACCCTAGAAGTGACTCGAACCCATACTCCCAGGAGCAACGCAACTGTTAACTACAGGGCGCCTTAATCCGCTTGACCATCACGGCCGGACAAAAGGAAGTGGTAGCCGAAGCTATTTGAACCACTTCCCCGCTGGCAACTCGGATGGTAATCTTGGGCATAGCATTTCACCAAATCTCCTCATTCTTTGGGGCACATGTGTGGAACACAAATGCAAACAAGCCTGAATGGTCCCCAGGACTATATGCGACTGAAAACTCACACCCCAGAAGTGACTCGAACCCATACTCCCAGGAGCAACGCAACTGGTAACTACAGGGCGCCTTTGAAGGCATAGACGACATTGGTGTCTTTTAGAGCGTTCTGCTTTGTGTCTGGTGAGTTTCTCATGAGTAGGTTGGCCGTTTTCTTGGTTTTATAGTAGATCGTCAATTGTATCTTCTGATTTTTGTCTGTAGGGTTAACGTGTCTATTAACAATATCTTTCTGGACCCTTTACTGAAAGGTTTCCTTTTGTGGAAACCTTTCTAGATGTAACAGTCATGGAAAGGAGCTAAGATTTCCACACTACAGTCTACACCAAGGAAACAAACATAGGAATGTGCCTCAATGCCAACAGTGACTGCCCAGACTGGTACAAGAGGAGTGTCGTTAACGCTTATGTCGACCGTGCTCTCAGCCACAGCTCAGGATGGAAGCAAGTCGACGAAGAACTCTGTAGGGTAAGGCAGGTCCTAGTCAACAACGGCTTCTCCAATGGTTTCGTCGAAGACATCATAAGAAGGAAAGTGAAACGCCATGCAACCTCTGAAGAGACAAATAACACAACACCTATACCCCCTATTAGACTATTTTGCAGGAACTTCTTTCCACAGCTCATAAAACGGAGGAAAGGGTCCTGAAAGATATTGTTAATAGAAATGTTATCCCTACAGACAAAAATCAGAGGATACAACTGACGATTTACTATAAAACCAGAAAAACGGCCAGCCTACTCATGAGAAACTCTCCAGACACAAAACAGAACGCTTTAAAAGAGACTAACGTCGTCTATGCCTTCAAATGCCCTCTTGGGGACTGTAAGCTCCAAAAAACCCAGTATATAGGCAAGACAACAACATCTCTTTCTAGGCGTTTAACGATGCATAAGCAACAGGGCTCCATTAAGGAACATATAATCTCTTCCCACAACCAAACCATCGCCAGAGAAATCCTAGTAAACAACACAGAAATCATCGATAGATACAGCGATAGCAGGCGGCTTGACGTTTGCGAGGCACTACACATCAAGAAGTCAACACCAGCAATCAACAGCCAATTAATGCACAACTATATTCTACCCACCTCAAAACTCCGCTCCAATATAGAAGCATCAAGAAATATGGACCAATAGGCTTTCTACAAACACTTCTATTCAATACCCATTGTTTCGTGTTCTGTCTTGTGTTGATGAAATTAATACCCTATTAATGCCACCTCTTGTTCTGTCTTATGTTGATGAAATTAATACCCTATTAATGCCACCTCACCCCATCCACCTCACTCAAATGTAGATATAAAATCGGAGATGCGTAAGTTCTATTCAGTTGTGTATTTGTAAACTAAAAGTCTTTGAAAATGTAATAAGTTTTACGAAACGCGCTCGTGTCGCGTGAGACTAGAAATAAAAATGAATTTTGGAGAATTGATTTTTGATTTACCTCCAACAGTGAAAAGAAATGTACGAAAGATTGAGAAAATTCGTGTTAGAATTATAAATCTTACTTTTTCGGTCATATTTAATAATATATGTCTACAGGAAAGACTGCTACCAAAATATACTAATATATATATATATATATATATATATATATATATATATATATATATATATATATATATATATATATATATATATATATATATATATATATATACACATTGGTAGCAATCTCTTGTAAGCATATGTTGTTGAATATGACCGAAGGGGTAAAATTAATAATTCTAAAACGAATCTTCTCAATATTTCTTACGTTCTTCTTCACTGTCGAGGATAATTGAAAAATTAACTCTAAAATTCATTCTTTTTTATTTTTGGTCGCACGCCTGAAAGCGTTTCGTAAGCTTCTTACATTTTCAAAGATTAGTTTACACATAACATACATACTTGATTATACATGCCCTGTTGTTTATGCATTGTTAATCGCCTGGAAAGAGACTTTGTTACCTTGTCTATATACTGAGTTCTTTGGGGCTTACAGTCCTCAAGTGGGCATTTGAAGGCATAGACAACGTTGGTTTATTTCAAGGCGTTCTGTTTGGTGTCTGGGAAGTTTTACTTTAGTAGGGTGACTGTTTTTTTTTTTTTTTGGGGGGGGGGGGTTATAGTAAATTGTCAATTGTATTTTCTGATTTTTGTCTGCGGGGGATAACGTTCCTATTAAGGAGCCAAGAGATTAGTTTACTTAAAGTTGTTCAATGTCAACCAATATTTAGTGACTAGTTGAATAGGAAAAGGGCTGCAATTGTTCCAAGTTTCAGTACTGCAGCCTAAATAGAAAGGAAGATTTTTTTTTTTCAATCAATATTACACATTTTCAAGTTTGTATATACAACCACACGTTTCAGATATAAACATTCTATGACACTTTTCTGACACATTAGCATACAATAAAGGATCTGTAGTCGGGGATTTTCCAAAACAAGATTAGTCTTCCTAATACAAGTAGTGTAAGTCCCCCCCCCCAAAAAAAAAAATGCAAATGTTACATGTTTATTGCTATTATAAAATCAATAATTGAATTTAGGAAAAAACAATGACTACAGATTTTAGAAACATACTTTCTTCATATAAGGTGTAAGTTTCATGTAAATTGAATAACAAATGAAAGAGTTATATGAATGTTTATGATGCTTGAAATAAATAAGTAAAAAATAAAGTCTAAGGTGCTACCATCTGTGGCTGAGGTTGACATCGACCAATTTCCTGGCCTCCTTGGCACCCTTACAGATAGAGGGACGTGCCGTCAAGTGTATAAGTTTCATGCAAATCGTCCAAACAACAAATAAGAAAAATAAAATTAAAAAAGAAAAACAAAAAAAATCCCAATTCTTTTTTAACTTAATTTTTTTTAATAAAACTAATTTTTTTTAATATATGATATTGTGACAGTTGCGAGTCATAGACATGATTTCAGTTGACTTGTGTTTGGTAATCATTTTTTACCATTTTTGAAAAATTTTGACACCTATTTCAATATTTTTTTCAACCTTCCTATTTATGCTACGATGCTGAGACTTGAACCAGAAGAAACCCTTTTCATATACAACTCATGAAAAAAGTTTGATTGAAATCGAACCAGTTTTCATTTTTGGCATATATGATTCTCTTGGCCCCTTAACAATAACTTTCAGGTCCCACCAGATTCAGGAATCAGCCAGATACCTACACCCACATACAGATTGGCTAAGTGACTCAATGGGTTGCTGAAACCTTATGTACCGTGTGCTTTCAGCCTGAGGTCTCCCAAGGAATATGTTGACTTACTGTTGGGAGCAGGTCACGGGGATAAGAGCCTCGTTGGATGTAGAGTCACTATTTACCAACGTACCTGTGGATGAAACAATCGGGATGATAGCGGACAGAGTGTATCGTGACCCGACTTGCACTTCTCTTGACATACTAGAAAACATACTGAGGAAACTACTCCAAGCCTGCCCTAAAGAGGCACCCTTTTTGAGCCCAGATGGGCCTGGATAAGCAAGTAGATGGGGTCACCATGGGTTCTCCCCTAGGTGTCCTGTTTGAGAACTTCTACTTGGGTCCCATTGAGCAGAGGGTCTTAGTTGACATGGACTTGAAACCGGCCATATACTGCAGGTATGTTGACGACATTTTTATGCAGGTACCTGATGCCAGATGTCTGCAGCAGGTGAAGGAGGCCTTTGAGTGGAATTCTGTGTTGCGTTTCACTTACGAGATGGAGAATAATGGGAAGCTGCCCTTATTGGATGTAGCAGTCACGGAAAGGAGCGGAGGCTTCTACACTGCAGTCTACACTAAGGAAACAAACATAGGAATGTGTCTCAATGCCTATAGTGAATTCCCAGACAAGTACATGAGGAGTGTTGTCAATACTTACGTCGACCGTGCTCTCAGCCACAGCTCAGGATGGAAGCAAGTCGATGAAGAAATCTGTAGAGTAAGGCAGGTCCCAGTCAACAACGGCTTCTCTAACGGTTTTGTTGAAGATATAATAAAAAGAAAGGTGAAACGCCATGCAACCTCTGAAGAGTCAACCAACACAACACTTGTAGCCCCCCCCCCTAATAGTTTATTTTACTGGAACTTCTTTTCGATGGCTCATAAAACGGAGGAAAGGGTCCTGAAAGATATTGTTGATAAGAACGTTATCCCTACAGACAAAAATCTGAAAATACAATTGACAGTTTACTATAAAACAAAAAAACGGCCAATCTACTCATGAAAAACTCCCCAGACACCAAGCAGAACGCCTTGAAGGAAACCAATGTCGTCTATGCCTTTAAATGTACATTTGGGGACTATAAGCCCCAAAGAACTCAGTATATAGGCAAGACAACATTGTCTCTTTCCAGGCGATTAACAATGCATAAACAACAGGGCTCCATAAAAGAACACATAATCTCTTCTCACAACCAGAGAAATCTTAATAAACAACACAGAAATCATCGATAGGTACAGCGATAGCAGGCGGCCCGACATCAGCGAGGCACTACACATCAAAAAGTCAACACCAGCAATCAACAGCCAATTAATGCACAACTATATTCTATCCACTTCAAGTCCCCGAACAAATATAGAAGCAGTAAGAGGAGTTATGGGCCAATAGGCCTTCTGCTGCTACTTTCATTGTTCTCATACCAAACTTATACCCATTGTTTCGTGTTCTGTCTTGTGTTTGTCACAAGTTGGTTCACCTCACCCAAAATCTTTTTACCATATCTCCTCACCCAAAACCTTTTTACCATATCACCTCACCCAAAACTTTTGTACCATATCACCTCACCCAAAGCGATTATAAGTACCACGAAATTGTGTGAAAGTCTTTGAAAATGTAATAAGCCATTATAAAACGCGTTCAGGCGTCAGACCGTAAATAAAAATGAATTTTAGAGAATTGATATTTCCATTACCACCGACAGTGAAGAAAAACATAAGAAATATTGAGAAACTTCGTGTTGGAATTATTAATCTTACGTTTTCGGTCATATTCAATACATACAATTCATATTCATATCATACATATTCAATACTCACACATACAAAATGTTGTTTTTCACTGTCATCAGAAATATTGCCACTCAATATTTCTTCTGTTTTTTTCACAGTCGAGAGGTAGTTGAAAAGTTAAAATTAACTCACCAAAGTTCATTTTCATACTTTATTTATGGTCTGACGCCTTGAAGCGTTTCACATTACACTTCTTGCATTTCAAAGAGAATTTTACATACTCTGTTAATCCTAATATTCGTTTTTGTGGTGAAGTGATACTTACCTAATTGTACTTACCTAATTGTGCTTGCGGGGGTTGAGCTTTGGCTCTTTGGTCCCGCCTCTCAACTGTCAATCACCTGGTGTACAGATTCCTGAGCCTACTGGGCTCTATCATATCTACATTTGAAACTGTGTATGGAGTCAGCCTCCACCACATCACTGCCTAAAGCATTCCATTTATTAACTACTCTGACACTGAAAAAATCTTTCTAACGTCTCTGTGGCTCATCTGGGTACTAAATTTTCACCTGTGTCCCCTAGTTCGTGTTCCACCCGTGCTGAAGAGTTTGTGTTTGTCCACCCTATTAATTCCCTTGAGAATTTTGTAGTTGGTTATCATGTCTCCCCTTACACTTCTGTTTTCCAGGGATGTGAGGTTCAGCTCTTTTAGCCTTTCCTCGTAGCTCATTCCTCTCAGTTCCGGGACGAGCCTGGTGGCATACCGCTGAATCTTCTCTAGCTTTGTCTTGTGTTTAACTAGGTATGGACTCCAGGCTGGAGCTGCATACTCCAGGATTGGTCTTACATAAGTGGTATACAGGGTTCTGAAAGATTCCTTACACAAGTTTCAAAAGGCAGTTCTTATGTTGGCCAGTCTAACATATGCTGCTGATGATATTGTTTTGATGTGGGCCTCTGGGGACAGGTTCGGTGTGATATCAACCCCCAAATCTTTCTCTCTATTTGACTCTTGCAGGATTTCACCTCCCAGATGATACCTTGTGTTCAGCCCTTCCCCTAAATTCATCACCTTACACTTTCCTGAGTTGAACTTTAGCAGCCATTTTCTAGACCATTCCTCCAGTTTATCCAGGTCATCCTGTAGTCTCTGTCTATCTTCATCCGTCTTGATTCTTCTCATAATTTTTGCATCATTAGCAAACATTTAGAGGAATGAGTCTAGAATGAGTCTATTTTCCCTCCGGAAGATCGTTTACATATATTAGAAACAGGATGGGTCCAAGTACTGAGCCCTGTGGGACTCCGCTTGTGACATCTCGCCACTCTGATGTCTTCCCCCTCACCGTTACTCGCTGTTTCCTGTTGCTTAAGTATTCCCTTATCCAATGGAGCACCTTCCCTTTTACTCCTGCCTGTTGCTCCAACTTTTTTAACAGCCTTTTACGGGGTACTGTGTCAAAGGCTTTTTGACAGTCCAGGAAAATGCAGTCGGCCCACCCTTCTCTTTCCTGCCTAATTTTTGTTGCCTGGTCATAAAATTCTATTAAACCTGTGAGGCACGATTTACCATCCCTGAACCCATGTTGGTGGTGCGTTACAAAGTTATTTCCCTCCAGATGCTTTACGAGCCTTTTCCTCACGATCTTCTCCATCACCTTGCATGGTATACAAGTTAAGGAATCTGGCCTGTAGTTCAGTGCCTCTTGCCTGTCACCCTTCTTGTATATTGGGACCACGTTAGCTGTCTTCCAACTTTCTGGTAAGTCTCCTGTTTCCAGTGACCTGTTATGCACCATAGAGAGTGGCACACTTAGTGCTTCTGCACCTTCCTTTAGTATCCATGGTAAGATTCTGTCAGGCCCAACAGCCTTTGTCACATCCAGCTCCAGCAGACACCTGTTGACCTCATCACTGGTGAGGTCAAATTCCTCCAAGGTTGCTTGGTTTGCCACCTCCTCACTTAGTGCAGGGGCTTCGCCTTGTTCTATTGTGAAGACCTCCTGGAATCTCTTGTTGAGTTCTTCACACACTTCCTTGTCATTCTCTGTGTATTTGTTCTCCCCTTTTCACAGCTTCATCACTTGTTCCTTCACTGCTGTTTTCCTCATGATGTGGCTGTGGAGCAGCTTTGGTTGGGTCTTGGCTTTACTCGATAGGACATGTTTGTCCTTTACTGATAGGACATGAATCGATGGGTTCATTGCGTGTTTTATATTCTTGCTTCGGTGTTGGTTCTGGGTCCAACGCTGCTTCTTTTGTCATCATTATTATTAAGATCTTATGTTCATATAGATGAAAACGAGTTAGTAGAAGCGTCCAGGAACTGAAGCACTTGTGGAAAATCTCGTCTGATTCTTCATGATATTTCAGTGAATTATTCTCGAAAATGTCCTTATAGTTTGGTAAATATTCTGTCTGATTTGTAAAAATATCACAGAGTTACTTCCGTGCGGATGTCTAAGTTCTCAGTCTACGCTACGTCTTATCATATTTCTATTGTCGATTCGGCAGATATCAAGATATCGAAAGATTTAACATAATGGTTGACTTGGGCTTCATGGAATTCTTTAAATGGGACAGTTGATACGGCTTTCCTCCAATACGTTTCCTTTTCCATGAAGACCAGACTAGATTATTCTAAGACTCGGGCTGAATTATCTTCCTAAGGGATTAGCTGAAAGTATTCGGGGCGCTTCGAGCAACTTTCGATCCCTCCCCCGAGGATCAGACAAGAGCCTCACATCGACTCAAGCTTAATCAAAGTCCGTCAGCTTTTCCTGGAACTCCTTTCACCCCTCATAGGCATCATCCCTCGCAGCTGAGAAACTTTTTGTAAGCCTCATTACCTAACTTAAGAAGAACAAGCGAGTTGAAGGATTTTCATATTAAAATGAGTCTGGATACGAAATGTCGCCTCTATGGTCTGTTCCTTCAGGTCCGATTCGTTCAACTAATGCGTCTCATTTTGCACGTTATGGTCCCCCTAACATACACGTTACAGCGAACGTTGAAAAGTATCGGCTTATAAATATAAAAAAGTCGGCTATGCATCAGTTAGTAAGGTTAAGGGGGGTAGTTTGGGTTCGTCCTATTTGGGTTAGGTTAGTACGATGTATATTGTACGCTGTGGCACATCAAGAGAACGGGTTGGTTTATTAGTTGGGGTTTTAGGAGACGAGGATGTTATGTACATTATTAAAATTGTTGTTGACAAAATATTTAGTTTTGCGTAATCGGAGTAATTCAGTTAGGTCCTTTTACAGTGAGGTGCTGCTCATATTCACTGCCACACAGGTCAGTGAGGTGCTGCTCATATTCACTGCCACACAGGACAGTGAGGTGCTGCTCATATTCACTGCCACACAGGTCAGTGAGGTGCTGCTCATATTCACTGCCACACAGGACAGTGAGGTGCTGCTCATATTCACTGCCACACAGGACAGTGAGGTGCTGCTCATATTCACTGCCACACAAGACAGTGAGGTGCTGCTCATATTCACTGCCACACAGGACAGTGAGGTGCTGCTCATATTCACTGCCACACAAGACAGTGAGGTGCTGCTCATATTCACTGCCACACAGGACAGTGAGGTGCTGTTCATATTCACTGCCACACAAGACAGTGAGGTGCTGCTCATATTCACTGCCACACAGGACAGAGCATCACACACACCAGACAATAGGTCATAACTATATATCGAGCCATATACATATATATATATATATATATATATATATATATATATATATATATATATATATATATATATATATATATATATATATATATATATATAATATATAATATATTATTGGTGTATACTGGCAACAGGTTTTCTTTTATGTATGTCTCATTGAATATGACAGCATATTCCGTATTTACTATTTTCTGATTTAGGGCTTATATCCGTCTAACTAATGCTATTGCATCAGGGTTCAGCAGGAAGAGGAGTTCACCGAAATTCATGTTTTTTTAGGTGAAGAAAAGAATTGAATAATTGAAGAATATATTACAGTAATTACAAAATCGTACAACGTTTCGAACCTCCATGGTTCATTCTCAAGTGAGAAGAAATTACTGAACTTGTTAATTTATACCAGTACGGGGTCAGGTGATGAACAAGTACAATAAAGGAAAAGACAAGTTGGATACATAGGGGGATAAATAAGAAAATAAGAAACAATAAGAAAATATAACAATAACAAAAGCCGACAAGACAGCAGCATATGTATTGATTCCTACCCAAGAATACATGAACAAAATTAGCGACATCCTTAGTGATGACACCAAATTTCAACGTATTACGAGGAACCCTGTGGGAGACCTTAAACGCCAAGTGAACAAAACAATTACAGCAATCAACGCAAAGAAAGGTAGTGTGCTTTTCACTAAACTCCAGAGCGACTATGGCTTAAGATATGCCTATGGCACTGTTAAGACACACAAACCAGGTAACCCACTACGCCCAATAATCAGCCAAATATCAACTCCAACCTATCACCTGGCAAAAAGACTTACCGAACTCCTAACTCCATACACTTCAAACAACTATAGTCTACAATCATCAGCAGATTTCCCTAGAATTAATCAAAACTACTCAGCCCGATGGAATCATTACTTCCCTGGACATCGAATCCCTATTTACCAACGTCCCAGTCGATACAACCATAGGAATGATACTGGACAGAGTATACAGAGACGAGAGCACCCTCAAATTAGACATACCTGAGCCACACTTGAAGAGTCTTCTCGAGACGTGTACAAAGGAAGCCCCTTTCATCAGTCCACAAGGAGACATGTATCTATAAATAGACGGAGTAGCAATGGAATTTCCCTTAGGAGTGTTATTTGCTAATTTTTATATGGGAATCATCGAAGACAGAGTCTTCAGTAGCAGACAAAAACCAACTGTATACTGCCGTTATGTAGATGACATATTCGTAATAGTAAAAGACTCAGACGAACTAATTGATCTAAAAAGCCATCTAGAGAGAGACTCAGTACTCCGATTTACACATGAAAATAGTGAGAATAATAGTCTGCCATTCTTGGATGTACTAATAACAAAAACAGGAACCTCTTTAAGCACCAACGTGTATACCAAGCCCACCAACATAGGATTATGCCTGAACGGTAGAAGTGAGTGCCCCCAAAGATACAAAGCCAGTGTTCTCAATACTTATATTCGTCGAGCGCTTACCCACTGCTCTGAATGGAGCAACGTGAGTAGAGAGTTTGAAAGAGTAACTCAGGTATTGGTGAACAACGGATATAGCAACATGGAAATAAACGCTGCTATAAGATGACACTTGGACCGTTGGTATAATCCTGAACCTAGAACAGAAACCACAATACCTCCAATAAAATTATATTACAAATCAACCATGCACAGTGAACATAAAAGAGAGGAAAGCGTAATGAAAGAAATAATCCGTAAAGGAGTAAAAAGCATTACACCTAACCAAAACATAGACCTGATCATATTCTACAAAACCAAGAAGACTTTCGAACTCTTTATCAAAAACAGTCCGAAGCCGACGGAGAACCCTCTACAGCAGTCAAGCGTTGTATACATGTACACTTGCCCCCACGAAGGATGTAACCTTCAATCTAAGTACATAGGTATGACGTCGACTAAGCTGACGAGGCGTTCATGTCATCTTCAATCCGGTGCCCCTAGGAATCACATGAGACTAGCCCATGACATCACCCTAACAAGAGAAATGTTGAACAAAAATACCTGTATTTTTGTTCAAAAACAAATTTGTATTTTTGTTTTTTGAACAAAAATACATCTTGACAAAACCCAAGATGCAAGAAGATTGCAAATTCTTGAAGCAATTCACATAAGAATAGAACAACCTACCATGAACACCCAAATCATGGAACTATTTACTCTACCCACCATGAGAGTAAGGACAAGACCAGAACATAACGATGCCAACACAGAAGACACTGCTCAACATAACAGGCCAGTTACACCTGATTAATCTTTGTATGTGCTTCGTCTCCCCATTTATCCCCTATGTATCCCCCTTGTCTCTTCCTTTATTGTACTTGTTTATCACCTGACCCCGTACAGGTATAAATAAACGAGTTCTGTAATTTCTTTCCATTTGAGAATGAACAATGGAGGTTCGAAACGTTTGTAATTAGTGTAATATATTCTTCATTTATTAAATTCTTTTGTTCACCTAAAAAAAAACATAACTTTTGATGAACTCCTCTTCCAGCTGAACCCTGATGCAAGAGTATTAGTAAGAGGGATAGAAGCCCTTAATCAGAAAATAGTAAATACGGAATATGATGTCATATTCAATGAGACATGCATATATATATATATATATATATATATATATATATATATATATATATATATATATATATATATATATATATATATATATATATATATGTACTCACCTAGTTGTACTCACCTAGTTGTGTTTGCGGGGGTTGAGCTCTGGCTCTTTGGTCCCGCCTCTCAACCGTCAATCAACAGGTGTACAGATTCCTGAGCCTATTGTGCTCTATCATATCTACACTTGAAACTGTGTATGGAGTCAGCCTCCACCACATCTCTTCCTAATGCATTCCATTTGTCCACCACTCTGACACTAAAAAAGTTCTTTCTAATATCTGTGTGTGTGTGTGTGTGTGTGTGTGTGTGTGTGTGTGTGTGTGTGTGTGTGTGTGTGTGTGTTTACTAGTTGTGTTTTTGCGGGGGTTGAGCTTTGCTCTTTCGGCCCGCCTCTCAACTGCCAATCAACTGTTTACTAACTACTTTATTTTTTTTCCCCACACCACACACACACACCCCAGGAAGCAGCCCGTGACAGCTGACTAACTCCCAGGTACCTATTTACTGTTAGGTAACAGGGGCACTTAGGGTGAAAGAAACTTTGCCCATTTGTTTCTGCCTCGTGCGGGAATCGAACCCGCGCCACAGAATTACGAGTCCTGCGCGCTATCCACCAGGCTACGAGGCCCCTCTTGTGTGTGTGTGTGTGTGTGTGTGTGTGTGTTTGTCGGGCCTAGTAGCCAGAACACACTTCTCGGCCTACTATGCAAGTCACGATTTGCCTAATAGGCCGAGTAATTTTCTTTATTTTCAATATATTGTTTCCAACTAGTTCATTGGAATTATTATTATTATATTATATTAAGAAAATATTTTATTGACTAAGTTGTGTTAGTTTAGGTTAGGTTAAGATAGGTTAGGTTAGGTAGGGTTGGTTAGGTTCGGTCATATATCTACGTTAATTTTAACTCCAATAAAAAAAAATTGATCTCATACATAATGAAATGGGTAGCTTTATCATTTCATAAGAAAAAAATAGAGAAAATATATTAATTCAGGAAAAGTTGGCTTATTAGGCAAATCGGGTCTTGCATAGTAGGCTGAGAAGTGCGTTCTGGCTACTAGGTACGACATATATATATATATATATATATATATATATATATATATATATATATATATATATATATATATATATATATATATATATATAAATATATTCACCTGATGCTAACAAAGGACCCACCTGGTGTTAGTGGAGATTAATGGGCATAGAGATGAGTTAAGGGTTTCAGTGCTATATATACCCATCCTTGCTAACCTAAACAATTATCAGTAGATGGTCGGAGGTCGGATATAAATGGGTGGTAATGGAGATGGTGACATTGGTGGTTGTTAACGGGTCTTGGGCGTTAGTTGGCGATAAGGGATTTGGTCTGCATTAAAAAAGGGGTTCCTATTACCAAGTACAAAATGGTTACAACTCAGTCGACTGCTCCGTTAAAATTGTGGAGAGTTTTGTAACAATTTAAAGGGACGAAATGCGGACGTTTCCTGAGGATTTGGTCTTCGTTGTCATGCAGGTCAGTTAGATTCGAACAGTTCTGACTCGGTAAAAGAGTTGCAGTTTTTATACGGAGTGTCAAATCAGGAAAATAGGCCCCCGAGTTATAAGATTTTTTGTTCACTAATACCTGGATATTTATTGCCCACATTCGGACATCGTTATTGAATGTTGGTGCGACATTCTCACATTTGTATTCACTTGGGTTCTATTATTTATAGATTATTAAATATTACTCTTTGAGGGGAAAGCAATTTGTCACCATTTTTTTTATTTTAATTCAAACTGGTTGTTCATCTAGTACTTTATCATCTTACACACGCACACACACACACACACACACACACACACACACACACACACACACACACACACACACACACACACACACAGGCGAATAATTTAGGCGAAGGGAGCAGGAGGCTGAACACAAGGTACCATCTGGGAGGGGAAATCCTGCAAGAGTCAAATAGAGAGAAGGATCTGGGGGTTGATATCCACCGAACCTGTCCCCAGAGGCCAACATCAAAAGAATATCATCAGCGACATATGCTAGACTGGCCAACATAAGAACTGCCTTCAGAAATTTGTGTAAGGAATCTTTCAGAACCCTGTATACAGCTTATGTCAGACCAATCCTGGAGTATGCAGCTCCAGCCTGGAGTCCATACCTAGTTAAACACAAGACAAAGTTAGAGAAGATTCAGCGGTATGCCACCATGCTCGTCCCGGAACTGAGAGGATTGAGCCACGAGGAAAGGCTAAAGGAGCTGAACCTCACATCCCTGGAAAACAGAATAGTAAGGGGAGACATGATAACCACCTACAAAATTCTCAGGGGAATTGACAGGGTGGACAAAGACAAACTCTTCAGCACGGGTGGGACACGAACAAGGGGACACAGGTGGAAACTTAGTACCCAGATGAGCCACAGAGACGTTAGAAAGAATTTTTTCAGTGTCAGAGTAGTTAATAAATGGAATGCACTAGGAAGTGATGTGGTGGAGGCTGACTCCATACACAGTTTCAAATGTAGATATGATAGAGCCCAGTAGGCTCAGGAATCTGTACAACAGTTGATTGACAGTTGAGAGGCGGGACCAAAGAGCCAGAGCTCAACCCCACCCCCCTCAAGCACAAATAGGTGAGTACACAGATTTATCACGGAGAGATAAATTGGGAAAAATGAATCCCAATGGCCTGGAGGAAACGTGGGGAGCGAAGTTAGTAGACGTTATTGACAGGAATTTCCTAGCACAACATGTGAGGGAAGACACCAGGGAAAGACGAGGGGATACGCCCAGCCTATTAGACCTGCTTTTCACCCAGAATGTAGAACACATCGAGAATTTGGAACATGAAATACCACTATGAGCCAGTGACTATTGTGTCCTAGTCTTTGACTACATGATGGAACTCAAAGTTGTGACCAAAGGACAAGAGGTCTGGGAAAGGAGAGTTGATAACAGGAAAGGGGATTACTGGATGATAAGGGACTATGTGGGAGAAATGCAGTGGTAGGAAGAAATTAGAGGAAAAATAGTGCAAGATATGATGAACCAAGTCATATGGAAATGCAAGGAGGCTAAAGAGAGATTTATTCCAACAGTAAAGAGAAAAAGCAGGAGGGAATATAATAACCTATGATTTAATAGACAGCGTCAGGAAGCAACAATAAGAAGCAGGCGGGAGTGGAGGAAGTACAGAAGACAAAGGACAGAGGACAACAGGATTAGATGTAACAGAGCTAGGAACGATTACATTACCATAAGACGAACATCGGAAAGAAAATTTGAGAATGATATTGCATTCAAAGCTAAAAAAAAAAAAAACTAAATTACTACATAGCCATATAAGAAGGAAGATGTAGGTAAATGACCAAATGACAAGACTAAAGAAAACAGAAGAGGCACATACAGAGAGTGAAAAGGAAATCTTCGAGGTACTGAATGCAAGTTTCCATAGAGTGTTCACAACCGAGCCTGAGCAGCTCCCATTGCTAGATATTACCCTAGACGGACGACTATCAGATATAGAGGTGACAGCAGAGGAGGTAATGAAACAGTTGACAACACTGGATGCAACTAAAGCAGTTGGACCCGACAAAGTATCACCGTGGATACTAAAAGAGGCAGCGCGGGCTCTCAGCGTGCCTCTGGCAATGATCTTTAATGAGTCACTTATGTCGGGAGAATTGCCCAGTTGCTGGAAGAAGGCAAATGTCGCACCGATTTTCAAGAAAGGAAATAGGGAAAAGGCACCTTATCAAACACAAGGCGAAGCTTGAAAAAGGCAGAGGTATGCTACTAGGCTAGTCCTAGAACTAAGAGGCATAAGTTACGAGGACAGGCTGCGACCTATGAACCTCACGAGACTGGAAGACAGAGGAGTAAGGGGAGACATGATCACTACCTTCAAAATTCTCAGAGGAATTTACAGGGTAGTTAAAGATAAACTATTTGACACGGGTGGTAACCGACTAAGGGGACACAGGTGGAAAGTGAGTACCCAAATGAGCTACAGGGACGTTAGAAAGAACTTTTTCAGGGTCAGAGAAGTTAACAGGTGGAATGCATTAGGCAGCGATGTGGTGGAGACTGACTCCATACACAGTTTCAAATGTAGATATAATAGAGCCCAGTAAGCTCAGGAATCTGTATACCAGTTGATTGACAGTTGAGAGGCGGGCCCAAACAGCCAGAGCTCAACCCCCGCAAGCACAACTAGGTCAATACACAAACAGACACAGACACAGACACACACACACAGACACACACACACACACACACACACACACACACACACACACACACACACACACACACACACACACACACACACACACAAGGGGGCCTCGTAGCCTGGTGGATAGCGCGCAGGACTCTGTGTAATTCTGTGGCGCGGGTTCGATTCCCGCACGAGGCAGAAACAAATGGGCAAAGTTTCTTTCACCCTAAGTGCCCCTGTTACCTAGCAGTAAATAGGTACCTGGGAGTTAGTCAGCTGTTACGGGCTGCTTCCTGGGGTGTGTGTGTGTGGTGTGGGGAAAAAAAAAAGTAGTTAGTAAACAGTTGATTGACAGTTGAGAGGCGGGCCGAAAGAGCAAAGCTCAACCCCCGCAAAAACACAACTAATAAACACACCTAGTAAACACACACACACATATATATATATATATATATATATATATATAATGTGTGTGTGTGTATATCACGAAAATAAACACGTGATTAAGAATGTGACAATGTCAGACCACGGAGGAAAATGAAACAGGAATTTCCTTAAGTACTTTCGTATATTAAATACATCTTCAGAAGGAATGAATCATTCCTTCTGAAGATGTATTTAATATACGAAAGTACTTAAGGAAATTCCTGTTTCATTTTCCTCCGTGGTCTGACATTGTCATATATATATATATATATATATATATATATATATATATATATATATATATATATATATATATATATATATATATATATATATATATATATAAATATATATATATATATGTATATATGTATATATATATATATATATATATATATATATATATATATATATATATATATATATATATATATATATATTCACATATATCCCAGAAGTGTAAGCAGGGCACGATACAACAACGGGGATTCAGGAAACACCACCACTAGAAACCAATATTTTTACCCAATCTTTAAATGACAGCCGAACGAGGGGCAGCAATCCAATCAGGATCCTGAGAGTCACTACTGATGGGAACTGGGAGCTGCTGGGAGCTGCTGGGAGCTGCTGGGAGTGCTAGGGTGAGTCCTAATGAACTGGGATGAGTGTTTCAAGGGGGGGATGGGATTCATGGACAAAGAGTAAGCACCTCCACCACTGGTGTCTTGAGTATATGGCTCCGCAGGTGGAACAACATGTCCCCTGAATACCAGCATGGTGTGTGGGCGTGGTAGTGTGTGGGCGTGGTAGTGTGTGGGCGTGGTAGTGTGTGGGCGTGGTAGTGTGTGGTCGTGGTAGTGTGTGGGCGTGGTAGTGTGTGGTCGTGGTAGTGTGTGGTCGTGGTAGTGTGTGGTCGTGGTAGTGTGTGGGCGTGGTAGTGTGTGGGCGTGGTAGTGTGTGGTCGTGGTAGTGTGTGGGCGTGGTAGTGTGTGGTCGTGGTAGTGTGTGGTCGTGGTAGTGTGTGGTCGTGGTAGTGTGTGGGCGTGGTAGTGTGTGGGCGTGGTAGTGTGTGGGCGTGGTAGTGTGTGGGCGTGGTAGTGTGTGGGCGTGGTAGTGTGTGGGCGTGGTAGTGTGTGGGCGTGGTAGTGTGTGGGCGTGGTAGTGTGTGGGCGTGGTAGTGTGTGGTCGTGGTAGTGTGTGGGCGTGGTAGTGTGTGGTCGTGGTAGTATGTGGGCGTGGTAGTGTGTGGGCGTGGTAGTGTGTGGGCGTGGTAGTGTGTGGGCGTGGTAGTGTGTGGGCGTGGTAGTGTGTGGGCGTGGTAGTGTGTGGGCGTGGTAGTGTGTGGGCGTGGTAGTGTGTGGGCGTGGTAGTGTGTGGTCGTGGTAGTGTGTGGGCGTGGTAGTGTGTGGGCGTGGTAGCGTGTGGGCGTGGTAGTGTGTGGTCGTGCTAGTGTGTGGTCGTGCTAGTGTGTGGGCGTGGTAGTGTGTGGGCGTGGTAGCGTGTGGGCGTGGTAGTGTGTGGGCGTGGTAGTGTGTGGTCGTGGTAGTGTGTGGTCGTGGTAGTGTGTGGGCGTGGTAGTGTGTGGTCGTGGTAGTGTGTGGGCGTGGTAGTGTGTGGGCGTGGTAGTGTGTGGGCGTGGTAGTGTGTGGGCGTGGTAGTGTGTGGGCGTAGTAGTGTGTGGTCGTGGTAGTGTGTGGGCGTGGTAGTGTGTGGGCGTGGTAGTGTGTGGGCGTAGTAGTGTATGGGCGTGGTAGTGTGTGGTCGTGGTAGTGTGTGGTCGTGGTAGTGTGTGGGCGTGGTAGTGTGTGGGCGTGGTAGTGTGTGGGCGTAGTAGTGTGTGGGCGTGGTAGTGTGTGGTCGTGGTAGTGTGTGGTCGTGGTAGTGTGTGGTCGTGGTAGTGTGTGGGCGTGGTAGTGTGTGGGCGTGGTAGTGTGTGGTCGTGGTAGTGTGTGGGCGTAGTAGTGTGTGAGCGTGGTAGTGTGTGGTCGTGGTAGTGTGTGGGCGTGGTAGTGTGTGGGTGTGGTAGTGTGTGGGCGTGGTAGTGTGTGGTCGTGGTAGTGTGTGGTCGTGGTAGTGTGTGGTCGTGGTAGTGTGTGGGCGTGGTAGTGTGTGGTCGTGGTAGTGTGTGGTCGTGGTAGTGTGTGGGCGTGGTAGTGTGTGGGCGTGGTAGTGTGTGGTCGTGGTAGTGTGTGGTCGTGGTAGTGTGTGGTCGTGGTAGTGTGTGGGCGTGGTAGTGTGTGGTCGTGGTAGTATGTGGGCGTGGTAGTGTGTGGGCGTGGTAGTGTTATTATATTGACTGTGGGTTGGTTGGTGTTGTCGTCGTTGATCCTTCTCTATGGACAACCCAACCCACAACTCGGCAGAGTGCTTATACTAGGAGATCACCCTTGGCGCTTCTGGCTCTTGGAGAGGGGCTCAACGTCACACGTTCAGGGGATGCGGCTCCAACACTTAGCCTCGTTGTCACGTGCACACACCCACTCGAGCCGCTGTGACTCCCCACTCTCTCCTTATGAGATATGATCTCCTCAATCCCCCTATGACTTACCAGTATTACCTCCTACCCTGTCCACAGCAGTGGTTCATGGTTCTTCCTCTCTCTCTCTCCTTCTTTACTACCTCCTGGGAAGCCTCACTAGGACAAGGGCAAACACCAGCAAATTGTGACACATTTACTGAACAGAGCACATACACGATACATACACACATATAATAATAATGAATCCTATACTCTATAATATCCAAATCAGGTTGCACTCCAATACCATCAGAACTCTATTATCAGCTTATCAAGTGGTATCCCAACTCCTGGTTCACCACCTGGTACTATTAACCTCCTCAAGTTGGTCAAGCCCACACACTGTTGCACCATCAGCAAGATAACATATATATATAGAAAACCAGCATTTGAATGCAATAACATATACCAGTATAAATGTTCATTGATACTTCAATATAAGAAACTCCTTGACATAAGGATGCCAACAGTCACTCACCTCTCACTGCGTCTTGCACGCTACTGACAACCAAACACTATCAACTCCCTATAAGTAATCCACCAGAACTTCCCCTTCCACCTCTGGAAGTTCACAACCCTAATATCCTTAGGTTCTGCCGGGCTTCACTACCAGGATCCTCTGCAGCTCCTCCAGGCTGCTATCATGAAGTTTCCTTGTGCAACTACGGTGCTTCACCCTTCTGTTAGGTTCTTCCACAGCTCTCTTGGCTGCTACACCACCTCTACAGAAGCACGTGACACTCCTCTTCACTGCTGCTTCTCCTCACAGCTCGAGGTCCTCTGCTCCACTACCTTGGAGTCTCATCAGCTACATCATCTGCTGGCTTCGAAGTTCTCAGCAACTTCTTCCCCAAAGAACAAACCTGCAACCCATCGACACTCCAATAAAATGTTCCCCTTTAACACATAAACAAAAATAACCACACACTATGCTTGCCTCAAACCTCTATCTGTTCTCTACATACAGTGAGAGTGGACTCCCCCGTTTTGGGCGGGTCCATACTCCACCTCGCCTGGTGTCGGTCCTCACTCACTGGGAGGGTCTTCCTCCGTCAAGAGCCCGGCTCCCTCAGTCTTCCGCCAGCGCTCAGAGGGGGCGGACGTCGCTCCGTGTTCCTCCCTCTTCACTCTCCTATTTCAGGCTTTCTGCCTTATTAAAACATGTCTAACTTATACATAAACATTGCTACTGTCGCTGGGCACACGACCAAACTACAAGTAATCACTATGAACTGGCGTTTATCGTGCTTACCACAGATTAATTGGTCGAGGGCGCTTTCCCTCTGACGGCGTCTGGTCAGGGCGCTCCACACAGCCCACAATAATGCTTCTGGGCGATTTAATATCTGCTCGTCGACCAGGACTTGAGACCACAACGTTCCCAGCTCGATTCCACAGCTGGTACGTCCGCACACTTCTCTTCTCTGCGAGATATATCACTAGGGGTTCCCTTCTGGCGGGAGCTCAAACGGAGCGCGGCTTCCCCCTGCGATGTCTGGCACTCAAGTGAGGTCAAGGTCCTCCGGAAGCGAGCCTCACGCCTCCAGCAAAGTGTCCACATCTCCTAGCCAGTCATTTATCTATTTCCTTACTTACTGCCCATAATCTTAAATTGTTTTACATATCCAACCAGCCATTTTTCATATGGGTTATCACCTCAATATTTGCTAGACCTTCTAGTTAGGTCAGGCTTGCTGAATAACTCTCAAGAAGGGAGACTCGTTTCTCCTGCAGGCTGAGATCATAACACTCCCCTCCCCTTATTTTTGAGAGTTATTCCAGTGGCAAAGCTCGGGATAATACATCCGCCACCACACTGTCTCGTTCTTCACCCGATATACTCTCTTAGGAGTCTACAATTAGTTCGTTGCTCCTTGCAACATCTGGCTCACCTCTCTCCAGAACCATGATCTTCTCATAAACGATTTGACTTCTCTGGCACCTCTTGGCTAGGCTGTCCTCCTTGGACGCCTGCAATCCATTGGTCCACTCTACTTACTGTCTCCACCCTCCGTTTCCTCGTCTTCTCTTCACGTCCAGAGTCAGACATCTGCTGTCCGTACCTCCTCTGTCGTCTTCACACTTCCATCTACTGCCATTATACTTTCGTCTCCTGCCATCATACTTCACTCCCTGGTCTTCACCGACGATCCTCCCTTTCGTCTCCTCATTTATCTGAGACCTTATCCTGTTCGACTCCCATCGAGTCCTCGGCTTTCTTCTATTCCTCCATGCTTGCATCATCATCCTCTTCCCACACTTCTCACCTCTATACCCCTCCATTTCTTCTCCTTCAACTCTTCTTCGTTCCCTAAAAGTTTCTTCGGGCACCATACTACAACCAATAGCACTCGACTGTGCATGTCGCTCTACCTCTCCTAGAGTGCTCGTAAGCATCTCTCCACACATACTGTCTCTTCTCCTTTCATTTTCCCGGCTATTACTCTTCTTCACTATCTCTCCTCCACGTCTTCTGTGAAACATGTCGACTCCTGACATCTCAAACAACTTAACTCCACTATCCATATGCCTCTGTGCTCGTGGACCACTTGACGCTCTATTCCCGTCCTCAGTCTGTCCACATCTTTCCTCATTCCTACTCAGCACAGTTGCATTCGCCTTCCGACTCTCAATTTCAGCAGTCTGGGCTCTCTTCCGGTCAACTCCCTTCACAGTATTCTTCTTCGGCTGGGCCATCTTCACTTTCGACCTCACCGAGACTCCATTTGCCTGGGCTGGACCTTCATCAAACAGCCATGCTATATCTACATCGATATCTTCCACTGGTTGAATCGACACTGTATCATCTTCTCCAGCGTCTTCCTTGTCGGCCACCTCTGCCTTCCTCACTACCAAGACAGGGCACTCAATGGCTTGGCGGTCTCCTGACTCATCCCCTCGGATGTCAGTCAGGTTCACACTCTCAGGTGTCCCACACGTGCAGTGGCCTTCTGGGCACTCCTCTGGCACAGTCTCCGCTACGACTCTCGGCAACACCTTTGTCCCGCACAAGTCATTCCCCAGGATCACTTGGACTCCTGGAATAGGTATGTCGGGGCACACTCCCAACATCACCTCCGCCGACACATATTCCGACCTTAGCTGGACAGTACAAACGGGCATGTCACTCTCCGACAATAACCCATATACTTTCATCTTCCCACTGCCAGCTAACCGTCGATCATTCCCAATCAGGCTTCTCGCAATCAAGCTCTGATTAGCTCCGGTATCTCTTAAGATACCAACTTCTACCTCAGGTTGGCCTCCTACACTGATCCAACCTTTGCTCATGAACGGTCTATACCTCTCGTTCACTAAGTTCATCTTCTGTGGTTTGTCTCGGAACACATTAGTATATTTACCTCGGGGGTCACACATGGCCAGGGTCACAACTCTCTTGCCCTGCCGACAATCTCGCATCACGTGACCCAATCCGTTACAATTGTAACATCTCATCTGGGAAAAGTCTCTTCTATATGTACCAGAGTAGCTCTGACTCTGCCCACTCGTATTGGAGTTCCTCGGGCCAGACGTACTACTCGTACTCTGTGGAGCTTTACTGGATTCTTGATTTCCTGGATACCGATCAGTTTCTCGTTTTGCTCCTCCATCTTCACTTTCAGACGAAGTGCGCGACCTACTCTTCTGAGTTTTTGGGTACTTACTTTTATCTGCCCATTTATCAAAATTTTTCTCACCCCAAACTCTTCTGGGTCTTTCATAATTTCTTCCTCCCCAGACTCCATTGGATCTGCTATTGCTGCATCTCGCCTCGCTTCTCACTCTGTTCTCCCTTAAGCTCTTGTACGCTTCAGTAATCATATCCGCCCTATCTGCGGCATCTTTCACCTCCTTTATCCCTGCTTCTTGGATCTTGAACTTTGTTTCGGGATGCATCATCTCCAAGAACTTCTCCATGACCATCAGTTGCTTCAGGTCAGCATAAGATCCAACTCCAGCAGCCTCAATCCACTTCTGGAATCGTCTTTCCAGATCCCTTGCTGTCTCAGCAAACGTACATGCTCCAACTTTCACCATCTCTCTGAAGCGCTTCCTATAAGCTTCTGGGGTTAACTGAAACGAGCGCAATATGCTGCTCTTTACTGTGGCATAATCCTGGCACTCTTCCAGTGACAATTGGGTGTATGCCTCCCTGGCTGCACCGGTCAATCTTAACTGGACCAGCTGGGCCCATTCCTCCTGTGGCCACTCCTTGATACTGGCTACTTTCTCAAAATGCTCGAAGAAGCTCTCTGCCTCTTCGGGAACAAACAAGGGAATGTCCTTCTCCCTAACCCTAACCTCTGGTGGGTGTGATACCTGGGTGGTGCTCTCTGGCAACCCATGTTCAATCCTCTGCTCAGCCAAGGTTCTATTCGCTTCTATCTGCATTTGTTTTGTTCTCTCTTTTTCTTTTTCGACCTGGGCTTTTTCTTTTTCGACCTGGGCTTTTTCTTTTTCGACCTCTAGTCTTGCTTTCTCTTTTTCTATTTCCAGTCTGGTTTTTTCTTTTTCCTTCTCTGCTTCATTTTTCATCTGGAGTTCTAATTTCATCTTTTCCAGCTGGAACTGTCTCTCCTTGTCCTCTCGTTGTTGCTGCATCTGGAGCTCTAACTGGAATCTCTCCAAGCTCCTATTTCGGCTACTCCTGCTACTGCGGCTACTCTTGCTGCTCCTACTCGATCCCTGGGATCTCACTTCATCCTGCCCATCATCCTCCTTTCTACTTTCAGCTCCTTCCTGGGCTCCTTGTTCTGCCGCTTCACTTCTGGCTCTCAACTGCCTCAGGATCTCATCCTTCATCCCAGCTACTTTAGATGCTTTCAACCTGATGCCACATTTTTCTGCTATTTGTTTCAATTGATCCCTCGTGCAACCTTCCAAGTCCTCGGGCTTGCCTGACTCCACAAACGTTTGCACCTTATCCATCTTTGTCCTGTGAGTCTTCCCAAGAGAGAGAATATACACCTGCGGTCACACAGTTTATTTCAGCAAGGGTGTACAAATCCACTCTTGGACAGGGTGTGGGTGTGTCAGTTCACTCTCCCGGACACAGGCCCCCAATTTATTATTATAGACTGTGGGTTGGTTGGTGTTGTCGTCGTCGATCCTTCTCTATGGACAACCCAACCCACAACTCGGCAGAGTGCTTATACTAGGAGATCACCCTTGGCGCTTCTGGCTCTTGGAGAGGGGCTCAACGTCACACGTTCAGGGGATGCGGCTCCAACACTTAGCCTCGTTGTCACGTGCACACACCCACTCGAGCCGCTGTGACTCCCCACTCTCTCCTTATGAGATATGATCTCCTCAATCCCCCTATGACTTACCAGTATTACCTCCTACCCTGTCCACAGCAGTGGTTCATGGTTCTTCCTCTCTCTCTCTCCTTCTTTACTACCTCCTGGGAAGCCTCACTAGGACAAGGGCAAACACCAGCAAATTGTGACACATTTACTGAACAGAGCACATACACGATACATACACACATATAATAATAATGAATCCTATACTCTATAATATCCAAATCAGGTTGCACTCCAATACCATCAGAACTCTATTATCAGCTTATCAAGTGGTATCCCAACTCCTGGTTCACCACCTGGTACTATTAACCTCCTCAAGTTGGTCAAGCCCACACACTGTTGCACCATCAGCAAGATAACATATATATATAGAAAACCAGCATTTGAATGCAATAACATATACCAGTATAAATGTTCATTGATACTTCAATATAAGAAACTCCTTGACATAAGGATGCCAACAGTCACTCACCTCTCACTGCGTCTTGCACGCTACTGACAACCAAACACTATCAACTCCCTATAAGTAATCCACCAGAACTTCCCCTTCCACCTCTGGAAGTTCACAACCCTAATATCCTTAGGTTCTGCCGGGCTTCACTACCAGGATCCTCTGCAGCTCCTCCAGGCTGCTATCATGAAGTTTCCTTGTGCAACTACGGTGCTTCACCCTTCTGTTAGGTTCTTCCACAGCTCTCTTGGCTGCTACACCACCTCTACAGAAGCACGTGACACTCCTCTTCACTGCTGCTTCTCCTCACAGCTCGAGGTCCTCTGCTCCACTACCTTGGAGTCTCATCAGCTACATCATCTGCTGGCTTCGAAGTTCTCAGCAACTTCTTCCCCAAAGAACAAACCTGCAACCCATCGACACTCCAATAAAATGTTCCCCTTTAACACATAAACAAAAATAACCACACACTATGCTTGCCTCAAACCTCTATCTGTTCTCTACATACAGTGAGAGTGGACTCCCCCGTTTTGGGCGGGTCCATACTCCACCTCGCCTGGTGTCGGTCCTCACTCACTGGGAGGGTCTTCCTCCGTCAAGAGCCCGGCTCCCTCAGTCTTCCGCCAGCGCTCAGAGGGGGCGGACGTCGCTCCGTGTTCCTCCCTCTTCACTCTCCTATTTCAGGCTTTCTGCCTTATTAAAACATGTCTAACTTATACATAAACATTGCTACTGTCGCTGGGCACACGACCAAACTACAAGTAATCACTATGAACTGGCGTTTATCGTGCTTACCACAGATTAATTGGTCGAGGGCGCTTTCCCTCTGACGGCGTCTGGTCAGGGCGCTCCACACAGCCCACAATAATGCTTCTGGGCGATTTAATATCTGCTCGTCGACCAGGACTTGAGACCACAACGTTCCCAGCTCGATTCCACAGCTGGTACGTCCGCACACTTCTCTTCTCTGCGAGATATATCACTAGGGGTTCCCTTCTGGCGGGAGCTCAAACGGAGCGCGGCTTCCCCCTGCGATGTCTGGCACTCAAGTGAGGTCAAGGTCCTCCGGAAGCGAGCCTCACGCCTCCAGCAAAGTGTCCACATCTCCTAGCCAGTCATTTATCTATTTCCTTACTTACTGCCCATAATCTTAAATTGTTTTACATATCCAACCAGCCATTTTTCATATGGGTTATCACCTCAATATTTGCTAGACCTTCTAGTTAGGTCAGGCTTGCTGAATAACTCTCAAGAAGGGAGACTCGTTTCTCCTGCAGGCTGAGATCATAACAGTGTGTGGGCGTGGTAGTGTGTGGGCGTGGTAGTGTGTGGGCGTGGTAGTGTGTGGGCGTGGTAGTGTGTGGGCGTGGTAGTGTGTGGGCGTGGTAGTGTATGGGCGTGGTAGTGTGTGGGCGTGGTAGTATGTGGGCGTGGTAGTATGTGGGCGTGATAGTGTGTGGGCGTGGTAGTGTGTGGGCGTGGTAGTGTGTGGGCGTGGTAGTGTGTGGGCGTGGTAGTGTGTGGGCGTGGTAGTGTGTGGGCGTGGTAGTGTGTGGGCGTGGTAGTGTGTGGGCGTGGTAGTGTATGGGCGTGGTAGTGTGTGGGCGTGGTAGTATGTGGGCGTGGTAGTATGTGGGCGTGATAGTGTGTGGGCGTGGTAGTGTGTGGGCGTGGTAGTATGTGGGCGTGGTAGTGTGTGGGCGTGGTAGTGTGGGCGTGGTAGTATGTGGGCGTGGTAGTATGTGTGCGTGGTAGTGTGTGGGCGTGGTAGTGTGTGGGCGTGGTAGTGTGTGGGCGTGGTAGTGTGTGGGCGTGGTAGTGTGTGGTCGTGGTAGTGTGTGGGCGTGGTAGTATGTGTGCGTGGTAGTGTGTGGGCGTGGTAGTGTATGGGCGTGGTAGTGTGTGGGCGTGGTAGTATGTGGGCGTGGTAGTATGTGGGCGTGGTAGTGTGTGGGCGTGGTAGTGTGTGGGCCTGGTAGTGTGTGGGCGTGGTAGTGTGGGCGTGGTAGTGTGTGGGCGTGGTAGTGTGTGGGCGTGGTAGTATGTGGGCGTGGTAGTGTGTGGGCGTGGTAGTATGTGGGCGTGGTAGTGTGTGGGCGTGGTAGTGTGTGGGCGTGGTAGTATGTGGGCGTGGTAGTGTGTGGGCGTGGTAGTATGTGGGCGTGGTAGTATGTGGGCGTGGTAGTGTGGGCGTGGTAGTATGTGGGCGTGGTAGTGTGTGGGCGTGGTAGTATGTGGGCGTGGTAGTGTGTGGGCGTGGTAGTATGTGGGCGTGGTAGTGTGTGGGCGTGGTAGTGTGTGGGCGTGGTAGTATGTGGGCGTGGTAGTGTGTGGGCGTGGTAGTGTGTGGGCGTGGTAGTGTGTGGGCGTGGTAGTGTGGGCGTGGTAGTATGTGGGCGTGGTAGTATGTGGGCGTGGTAGTGTGTGGGCGTGGTAGTGTGTGGGCGTGGTAGTGTGTGGGCGTGGTAGTGTGTGGGCGTGGTAGTATGTGGGCGTGGTAGTGTGTGGGCGTGGTAGTGTATGGGCGTGGTAGTGTGTGGGCGTGGTAGTGTGTGGTCGTGGTAGTGTGCGGGCGTGGTAGTATGTGTGCGTGGTAGTGTGTGGGCGTGGTAGTGTATGGGCGTGGTAGTGTGTGGGCGTGGTAGTATGTGGGCGTGGTAGTGTGTGGGCGTGATAGTGTGTGGGCGTGGTAGTGTGTGGGCGTGATAGTGTGTGGGCGTGGTAGTGTGTGGGCGTGGTAGTGTGGGCGTGGTAGTATGTGGGCGTGGTAGTGTGTGGGCGTGGTAGTATGTGGGCGTGGTAGTGTGTGGACGTGGTAGTATGTGGGCGTGGTAGTGTGTGGGCGTGGTAGTATGTGGGCGTGGTAGTATGTGGGCGTGGTAGTGTGTGGGCGTGGTAGTATGTGGGCGTGGTAGTGTGTGGGCTTGGTAATGTGTGGGCGTGGTAGTGTGTGGGCGTGGTAATATGTGGGCGTGGTAGTGTGTGGGCGTGGTAGTATGTGGGCGTGGTAGTGTGTGGGCGTGGTAGTATGTGGGCGTGGTAGTGTGTGGGCGTGGTAGTGTGTGGGCGTGGTAGTATGTGGGCGTGGTAGTGTGTGGGCGTGGTAGTGTGTGGGCGTGGTAGTGTGTAGGCGTGGTAGTGTGGGCGTGGTAGTATGTGGGCGTGGTAGTATGTGGGCGTGGTAGTGTGTGGGCGTGGTAGTGTGTGGGCGTGGTAGTGTGTGGGCGTGGTAGTATGTGGGCGTGGTAGTGTGTGGGCGTGGTAGTGTATGGGCGTGGTAGTGTGTGGGCGTGGTAGTGTGTGGTCGTGGTAGTATGTGGGCGTGGTAGTGTGTGGGCGTGGTAGTATGTGGTAGTGTATGGGCGTGGTAGTTTGTGGGCGTGGTAGTGTGTGGGCGTGGTAGTATGTGGGCGTGGTAGTATGTGGTAGTGTATGGGCGTGGTAGTATGTGGGCGTGGTAGTATGTGGTAATGTATGGGCGTGGTAGTATGTGGTCGTGGTAGTATGTGGTCGTGGTAGTATGTGGGCGTGGTAGTATGTGGGCGTGGTAGTATGTGGGCGTGGTAGTGTGTGGGCGTGGTAGTGTGTGGGCGTGGTAGTGTGTGGGCGTGGTAGTGTGTGGGCGTGGTAGTGTGTGGGCGTGGTAGTGTGTGGTCGTGGTAGTATGTGGGCGTGGTAGTGTGTGGGCGTGGTAGTGTGTGGGCGTGGTAGTGTGTGGGCGTGGTAGTGTGTGGGCGTGGTAGTGTGTGGGCGTGGTAGTATGTGGGCGTGGTAGTATGTGGGCGTGGTAGTGTGTGGGCGTGGTAGTGTATGGGCGTGGTAGTGTGTGGGCGTGGTAGTATGTGGGCGTGGTAGTATGTGGGCGTGGTAGTGTGTGGGCGTGGTAGTGTGTGGGCGTGGTAGTATGTGGGCGTGGTAGTGTGTGGGCGTGGTAGTGTGGGCGTGGTAGTATGTGGGCGTGGTAGTATGTGTGCGTGGTAGTATGTGGGCGTGGTAGTGTGTGGGCGTGGTAGTGTGTGGGCGTGGTAGTGTGTGGTCGTGGTAGTGTGTGGGCGTGGTAGTATGTGTGCGTGGTAGTGTGTGGGCGTGGTAGTGTATGGGCGTGGTAGTGTGTGGGCGTGGTAGTATGTGGGCGTGGTAGTGTGTGGGCGTGATAGTGTGTGGGCGTGGTAGTCTGTGGGCGTGGTAGTGTGGGCGTGGTAGTATGTGGGCGTGGTAGTGTGTGGGCGTGGTAGTATGTGGGCGTGGTAGTGTGTGGGCGTGGTAGTATGTGGGCGTGGTAGTGTGTGGGCGTGGTAGTATGTGGGCGTGGTAGTATGTGGGCGTGGTAGTGTGTGGGCGTGGTAGTATGTGGGCGTGGTAGTGTGTGGGCTTGGTAATGTGTGGGCGTGGTAGTGTGTGGGCGTGGTAGTGTGGGCGTGGTAGTATGTGGGCGTGGTAGTATGTGGGCGTGGTAGTGTGTGGGCGTGGTAGTGTGTGGGCGTGGTAGTGTGTGGGCGTGTTAGTATGTGGGCGTGGTAGTATGTGGTAGTGTGTGGGCGTGGTAGTGTATGGGCGTGGTAGTGTGTGGGCGTGGTAGTGTGTGGTCGTGGTAGAATGTGGGCGTGGTAGTGTGTGGGCGTGGTAGTATGTGGTAGTGTATGGGCGTGGTAGTTTGTGGGCGTGGTAGTGTGTGGGCGTGGTAGTATGTGGGCGTGGTAGTATGTGGTAGTGTATGGGCGTGGTAGTATGTGGGCGTGGTAGTATGTGGTAGTGTATGGGCGTGGTAGTTTGTGGGCGTGGTAGTATGTGGTCGCGGTAGTATGTGGTCGTGGTAGTATGTGGGCGTGGTAATATGTGGGCGTGGTAGTATGTGGGCGTGGTAGTGTGTGGGCGTGGTAGTGTGTGGGCGTGGTAGTGTGTGGGCGTGGTAGTGTGTGGGCGTGGTAGTGTGTGGTCGTGGTAGTATGTGGGCGTGGTAGCGTGTGGGCGTGGTAGTGTGTGGGCGTGGGAGTGTGTGGTCGTGGTAGTATGTGGGCGTGGTAGTGTGTGGGCGTGGTAGTGTGTGGGCGTGGTAGTATGTGGGCGTGGTAGTGTGTGGGCGTGGTAGTGTGTGGGTGTGGTAGTGTGTGGGCGTGGTAGTGTGTGGGCGTGGTAGTATGTGGGCGTGGTAGTATGTGGGCGTGGTAGTGTGTGGGCGTGGTAGTGTGTGGTCGTGGTAGTGTGTGGGCGTGGTAGTGTGTGGTCGTGGTAGTATGTATGCGTGGTAGCGTGTGGGCGTGGTAGTGTGTGGGCGTGGTAGTGTGTGGGCGTGGTAATGTGTGGTCGTGGTAGTATGTGGTAGTGGTAGTATGTGGGCGTGATAGTGTGTGGTCGTGGTAGTGTGTGGTCGTGGTAGTATGTGGGCGTGGTAGTGTGTGGGCGTGGTAGTATGTGGGCGTGATAGTGTGTGGTCGTGGTAGTATGTGGGCGTGGTAGTGTGTGGGCGTGGTAGTATGTGGGCGTGGTTGTGTGTGGGCGTGGTAGTGTGTGGGCGTGGTAGTGTGTGGGCGTGGTAGTGTGTGGGCGTGGTAGTATGTGGTCGTGGTAGTATGTGGGCGTGGTAGTGTGTGGGCGTGGTAGTATGTGGGCGTGGTAGTATGTGTGCGTGGGAATATGTGGGCGTGGTAGTATGTGGGCGTGGTAGTGTGTGGGCGTGGTAGCGTGTGGGCGTGGTAGTGTGTGGGCGTGGTAGTGTGTGGGCGTGGTAGTGTGTGGGCGTGGTAGTGTGTGGGCGTGGTAGCGTGCGGGCGTGGTAGTGTGTGGGCGTGGTAGTGTGTGGGCGTGGTAGTGTGTGTGGGCGTGGTAGTGTATGGGCGTGGTAGTGTGTGGGCGTGGTAGTGTGTGGGCGTGGTAGTGTGTGGGCGTGGTAGTGTGTGGGCGTGGTAGTGTGTGGGCGTGGTAGTGTGTGGACGTGTTAGTATGTGGGCGTGGTAGTGTGTGGGCGTGGTTGTGTGTGGGCGTGGTAGTGTGTGGACGTGTTAGTATGTGGGCGTGGTAGTGTGTGGGCGTGGTAGTGTGTGGACGTGTTAGTGTGTGGGCGTGGTAGTATGTGGGCGTGTTAGTATGTGGGCGTGGTAGTGTGTGGGCGTGGTAGTGTGTGGACGTGTTAGTATGTGGGCGTGGTAGTGTGTGGGCGTGGTAGTGTGTGGGCGTGGTAGTGTGTGGGCGTTGTAGTGTGTGGACGTGTTAGTATGTGGGCGTGGTAGTGTGTGGGCGTGGTAGTATGTGAGCGTGGTAGTGTGTGGGCGTGGTAGTATGTGGTCGTGGTAGTGTGTGGGCGTGGTAGTTTGTGGGCGTGGTAGTGTGTGGGCGTGGTAGTATGTGGGCGTGGTAGTATGTGGGCGTGGTAGTGTGTGGGCGTGGTAGTGTGTGGGCGTGGTAGTATGTGGTCGTGGTAGTGTGTGGGCGTGGTAGTTTGTGGGCGTGGTAGTATGTGGGCGTGGTAGTATGTGGGCGTGGTAGTGTGTGGGCGTGGTAGTGTGTGGTCGTGGTAGTATGTGGGCGTGGTAGTATGTGAGCGTGGTAGTGTGTGGGCGTGGTAGTATGTGGTCGTGGTAGTGTGTGGGCGTGGTAGTTTGTGGGCGTGGTAGTGTGTGGGCGTGGTAGTATGTGGGCGTGGTAGTATGTGGGCGTGGTAGTGTGTGGGCGTGGTAGTGTGTGGGCGTGGTAGTATGTGGTCGTGGTAGTGTGTGGGCGTGGTAGTTTGTGGGCGTGGTAGTATGTGGGCGTGGTAGTATGTGGGCGTGGTAGTGTGTGGGCGTGGTAGTGTGTGGTCGTGGTAGTATGTGGGCGTGGTAGTATGTGGGCGTGGTAGTGTGTGGGCGTGGTAGTGTGTGGGCGTGGTAGTGTGTGGGCGTGGTAGTGTGTGGGCGTGGTAGTATGTGGGCGTGGTAGTATGTGGGCGTGGTAGTATGTGGGCGTGGTAGTATGTGGGCGTGGTAGTATGTGGGCGTGGTAGTATGCGGGGGTGGTAGTATGTGGGCGTGGTAGTATGTGGGCGTGGTAGTATGTGGGCGTGGTAGTATGTGGGCGTGGTAGTGTGTGGGCGTGGTAGTGTGTGGGCGTGGTAGTATGTGGGCGTGGTAGTATGTGGGCGTGGTAGTATGTGGGCGTGGTAGTATGTGGGCGTGGTAGTGTGTGGGCGTGGTAGTGTGTGGTCGTGGTAGTATGTGGGCGTGGTAGTATGTGGGCGTGGTAGTGTGTGGGCGTGGTAGTGTGTGGGCGTGGTAGTGTGTGGGCGTGGTAGTGTGTGGGCGTGGTAGTGTGTGGGCGTGGTAGTTTGTGGGCGTGGTAGTGTGTGGGCGTGGTAGTATGTGGGCGTGGTAGTATGTGGGCGTGGTAGTGTGTGGGCGTGGTAGTATGTGGGCGTGGTAGTGTGTGGGCGTGGTAGTGTGTGGGCGTGGTAGTATGCGGGCGTGGTAGTATGTGGGCGTGGTAGTATGCGGGCGTGGTAGTGTGTGAGAAAAATCGAACAATGACGGTCACCCTATATCTGACCAAGACACATATAAGATCACCCTATATCTGACCAAGACACATATAAGATCACCCTAAATCTGACCAAGACACATATAAGATCACCCTATATCTGACCAAGACACATATAAGATCACCCTAAATCTTACGAAGACACAAGCGATCGAGTCCTATAGAAAGCAACCTACCAAACCCGCTCTGAGGCCGATTCATCCCGGTCGTTTAATTTAATATTTCGGTGCCTTTAATTTCAGTATAACGTCGAAAATTGGATGTATTGTTGATAGCTTGTTATGTACACACAGTGCATTGAGTACGATGACAGTTTGGACGGTAATTGTTGTTTCGGACCAGACGGAAGGTTGACATGCATTGGCCCTGGATACAGACAGGAAGACGCCATAGAGGCTAAACAGACGGTAGATTGCCACGTGAGTGATAAAAGTGATGACAGGAGATGCTCCTTTGTGTGGACAGAAATCATTGAGGAAATGTATAAGTGTTACTAAGAAGTAGACGGTAGATAGCCATAAACACTGGTAGATAACAGAGGAGAGATAGCTATAAACACTGGCAGATAACAGAGGGGAGATAGCCATAAACACGACCAAACAACAGAGGGGAGATAGCCATAAACACGACCAAACAACAGAGGGGAGTGAAGCGTGGTGTTAAGAGAGAACAAGACCCATCAGAGCAGCTCTAGAGCGATAAGAGAGGAAAGTAAGCAACAACAGACACTAAAACATTTTCCCGTCTGAAGACTTCACCTTTAATCAGGGTTCCCCTGAGGGAAGGGGTGAGGGGACAGAAGAGGAACAGGGGAGGGGTAGACAAGAGGGGAGAGTGGAGAAGAGGGGAGAGTACGAGAAGTATCAGGAGGATGAGGAGGAAGAGCGAAGTGGCTTACAATAAAGATTGGGATGAAGGGAATGATAAGGGGAGGGGGAAAGGAATATAAGTACCCGAGGGAGGGCTGGTTGTTAAGGCAGTGGAGAGGGTTCCTGGCCCAGCTCGGCCTCCTAATAGCACGTCGTATTTTGGCGTACGTTCTACCTAAGGCCAAAAACAGACGTACTAGAAAATAGAAGCGGCTCGTGAAGGTGACACACACACACTGTCCTGTTTTCTATTTTGGGTCCACTGGCAGGTTAGGATTAGGGTCACGTTAGCACGACAGTTTCTTGACGTTGGGAAACATTAGGAGGACGCGGGCTGACTGACCAACCCCCAACTCTACGATAATTTTGCACATTATCCAGCACGAAGGTAAACTCTGTGTATACTCAGCGAGAAAAGAAGTGGTTTACTTCTCTGCTGTGTATATACGCAGAAAATACATCTTCAGAAGGATTAATCCTTCTGAAGATATATTATTAAATACGAAAGTACTTAAGGAAATTGCTGTTTCAATCCTTCCTTCGTGGTCTGACACTGTCACATTTATCTTCACATTAATTTTCCTGATTTATACACACATACACACACACACATACACACACACACACACACATACACACACACACATACACACACACACACACACACACACACACACACACACACACACACACACACACACACACACACACACACACACACACACACAATTTTCCCATATATGTGGGAAAATTAAAAAATATATTCCTCCAGAGAGACAGGACAAGGGAGGAGAGAGCCGTGGCGGCAGAAGCAAGGAAGAGGCGCAGGGCGAGAGGGGAAAACCAGGAAGTCACAGCTCCCAACACAACACACCCAGAGGCGAGGGGGGAACCCACAACCAGCTACCCAGTAACACCAGTGGTCTGACACTGTCACATTTATCTTCACATTAATTTTCCTGATTTATACACACACACACACACACACACACACACACACACACACACACACACACACACACACACACACACACACACACACACACAGACACACTCACACACACACACACACACACACACACACACACACACACACACACACACACACACACCTGTGCAGGTGTATAAATGCAGGTATATAAAATGAAAAGCCGTTTGAATTATAGCATAGTAAGAAACCTGCACCTGTTGATTGACGGTTGAGAGGCGGGACCAAAGAGCCAGAGCTCAACCCCCGCAAACACAACTAGGTGAGTTCAACTAGGTGAGTACACACACACACACACACATATATATATATATATATATATATATATATATATATATATATATATATATATATATATATATATATATATATATATATATATATATATATATATTTTCTGGTTTAGGGCTTCTATCCCTCTAACTATTTTCTTAGCATCAGGGCTTAATTGAAATAGGAGTTCTCCAAAACTCATTTTCGTACTTTTAAGGTGAAGAAAAAAAGTGATTTACTATAGAGTGTATTACACTTATTTGTATAATTTGCACGACGTTTCGAACCTCCATGGTTCATTCTCAAGTGAACAGATCTTACAATACTAGTTGATTTTATACCCGCATTAGGTCAGGTGATAATACAATGAAGGTGAAAACATGGGGGGATACATAAGGGATAAACATAGGGGCTGCAGAAGGCTTATTGGCCCATACGAGGCATCTCCTATCCAAACACAAAGATTAATCCAGTGTAATTGGCCTGTTATGTTGGACATTGTCTTCTGTGTTGGCATCGATATGTTCTTGTCTTGTCCTTACTCTCATGGTGGGTAGAGTAAATAGTTCCGTGATTTGGGTGTTCATGGTAGGTCGCTCTATTCTTATGTGAATTGCCTCAAGAATTTGTAATCTTCTTGAATCTTGGGTTTTGTCTATTATGCAAGTATTCTTGTTCAACATTTCTCTTGTTAGAGTAATGTCATGGGCTTGTCTCATGTGATTCCTAGGGTCACCAGATTGAAGATGGCATGTCAAACGCCTCGTCAGCTTGGTCGACGTCATACCTATGTACTTACATTGAAGGTTACATCCTTCGTGGGGGCAAGTGTACATGTATACAACGCTTGACTGCTGTAGAGGGTTCTCCGTCGGCTTCGGGCTGTTTTTGATAAGGAGTTCGGAAGTCTTCTTGGTTTTGTAGAATATTATCAGGTTTATGTTTTGGTTAGGAGTAGTGCTTTTTACTCCTTTACGGATTATTTCTTTCATTATTCTTTCCTCTTTTATATGTTCACTGTGCATGGTTGATTTGTAATATAATTTTATTGGGGGTGTTGTGGTTTCTGTTCTAGGTTCTGAATTATACCAACGGTCCAAGTGTCTTCTTATAGCAGCGTTTATTTCCGCGTTGCTATATCCGTTGTTCACCAATACCTGAGTTACTCTTTCAAACTCTCTACTCACGTTGCTCCATTCAGAGCAGTGGGTAAGCGCTCGACGAATATAAGCATTGAGAACTCTGGCTTTGTATCTTTGGGGGCACTCACTTCTAGCCAAATACCAACCCCAACTTATCACCTGGCAAAGAAACTCAATGAACTCCTAACTCCATACACTCCTAGTAAGTTTAGTCTTCAATCATCAGCAGATTTCCTAGAATTGATCAAATCTACCCAGCCCGATGGAATCATCGCTTCCCTGGACGTTGAATCCCTTTTTACCAACGTCCCAGTCGACACAACCATAGGAATGATAATGGACAGAGTATACAGAGACGAGAGCACCCCCAAATTAGACATACCTGAGCCACACTTGATAAGTCTTCTCGAAGCATGTACAAAGGAAGCCCCTTTCATCAGTCCACAAGGAGACATGTATTTACAAATAGACGGAGTAGCAATGGGCTCCCCCTTAGGAGTTTTATTTGCTAATTTTTATATGGGAACCATCGAAGATAGGGTCTTCAGTAGCAGACAAAAACCAACTGTATACTGCCGTTATGTAGATGACATATTCGTAATAGTAAAAGACTCAGATGAACTAATTGACCTAAAAAGACACCTAGAGAGAGAGTCAGTACTCCGATTTACACATGAAAATAGTGAAAATAACAGTCTGCCATTCTTGGATGTACTAATAACAAAAACAGGAACCTCTTTAAGCACCAACGTATATACCAAGCCCACCAACATAGGATTATGCCTGAACGGTAGAAGTGAGTGCCCCCAAAGATACAAAGCCAGAGTTCTCAATGCTTATATTCGTCGAGCGCTTACCCACTGCTCTGAATGGAGCAACGTGAGTAGAGAGTTTGAAAGAGTAACTCAGGTATTGGTGAACAACGGATATAGCAACGCGGAAATAAACGCTGCTATAAGAAGACACTTGGACCGTTGGTATAATTCAGAACCTAGAACAGAAACCACAACACCCCCAATAAAATTATATTACAAATCAACCATGCACTGTGAACATATAAAAGAGGAAAGAATAATGAAAGAAATAATCCGTAAAGGAGTAAAAAGCACTACTCCTAACCAAAACATAAACCTGATAATTTTCTACAAAACCAAGAAGACTTCCGAACTCCTTATCAAAAACAGCCCGAAGCCGACGGAGAACCCTCTACAGCAGTCAAGCGTTGTATACATGAACACTTGCCCCCACGAAGGATGTAACCTTCAATATAAGTACATAGGTATGACGTCGACCAAGCTGACGAGGCGTTTGACATGCCATCTTCAATCTGGTGCCCCTAGGAATCACATGAGACAAGCCCATGACATTACACTAACAAGAGAAATGTTGAACAAGAATACTTGCATAATAGACAAAACCCAAGATTCAAGAAGATTACAAATTCTTGAGGCAATTCACATAAGAATAGAGCGACCTACCATGAACACCCAAATCACGGAACTATTTACTCTACCCACCATGAGAGTAAGGACAAGACAAGAACATATCGATGCCAACACAGAAGACAATGTCCAACATAACAGGCCAATTACACTGGATTAATCTTTGTGTTTGGATAGGAGATGCCTCGTATGGGCCAATAAGCCTTCTGCAGCCCCTATGTTTATCCCTTATGTATCCCCCCATGTTTTCACCTTCATTGTATTATCACCTGACCTAATGCGGGTATAAAATCAACTAGTATTGTAAGATCTGTTCACTTGAGAATGAACCATGGAGGTTCGAAACGTCGTGCAAATTTTACAAATAAGTGTAATACACTCTATAGTAAATCACTTTTTTTTCTTCACCTTAAAAGTACGAAAATGAGTTTTGGAGAACTCCTATTTCAATTAAGCCCTGATGCTAAGAAAATAGTTAGAGGGATAGAAGCCCTAAACCAGAAAATAATAAATACAGAATATGCGGTCATATTCAATGAAACATGTTTGAAAGAAAACCTGCTGCCAGTATACACCAATATATATATATATATATATATATATATATATATATATATATATATATATATATATATATATATATATTAGTATATTTTGGTAGCAGTCTTTCCTGTAGACATATATTATTAAATATGACCGAAAAAGTAACATTAATAATTCTAACACGAATTTTCTCAATCTTTCTTATGTTTCTTTTCACTGTTGATGGTAATTGAAAAATCAATTCTCCAAAATTCATTTTTATTTCTAGTCTGACGCGACACTTGAACGCGTTTCGTAATAACTTATTACATTTTCAAAGACTTTTAGTTTACACACACACAACTATTACCTGCAAACACTAAACAGAGCTCTTACTTATGCTATGATTTAAACAGCTTTCATTTTTCATTTTATACCCGCATTTTGGGTGAGGTGATATGTTACAACAGTTTTGAATGAGGTGAACAAAACATTCAACACATGATAGAACACGAAACAATGGGTATTGAAGGTAAGAATGGAATTAATTGCAGAGGGCCTATTGGCCCATATTTCTTCATGCTTCTATATACTAGTCAACAGGTACTAGTCAACAACGGCTTCTCCAATGGTTTCGTTGAAGACATCATAAAAAGGAAGGTGAAACGCCATGCAACCTCTGAAGAGACAACTAACACAACACCTATACCCCCTAATAGACTATTTTACAGGAACTTCTTTTCTACAGCTCATAAAACGGAGGAAAGGGTCCTAAAGATATTGTTAATAGAAACGTTATCCCTACAGACAAAAATCAGAAGATACAATTGACGATTTACTATAAAACCAAGAAAACTGCCAACCTACTCATGAGAAACTCTCCAGACACAAAGCAGAACGCTTTGAAAGAGACCAATGTCGTCTATGCCTTCAAATGCCCACTTGGGGGACTGTAAGCCTCAAAGAACTCAGTATATAGGCAAGACAACAACATCTATTTCCAGGCGATTAACGGTGCATAAGCAACAGGGCTCCATTAAGGAACATATAATCTCTTCCCACAACCAGACAATCACCAGAGAAGTCTAATCAAAAAACACGGAAATCATCGATAGATACAGCGATAGCAGGCGGCTTGATATCTGGGAGGCACTACACATCAAGAAGTCAACACCAGCAATCAACAGCCAATTAATGCCCAACTATATTCTACCCACTTCAAGATTACGCACCTATATAGAAGCATCAAGAAATACGGGCCAATAAGCCCTTTGCAGTTACTTCCATTCTTATCTTTAACTTACCCAATATTATACCCATTGTTTCGTGTTCTGTCTTGTGTTGAGAGTTTGTTTTCACCTCATCCAAAACTGTTATAACATATCACCTCACCCAAATGCAGGTATATAAAATGAAAAGCCGTTTGAATTATAGCATAGTAAGAAATCTGTTTAGTGTTTGCAGGTTATAGTTGTCTTTGTGTAAACTAGTCTTTGAAAATGTAATAAGTTATTACGAAATGCGTCCAAGTGTCGCGTCTGACTAGAAATAATAATGAATTTTGGAAAACTGATTTTTCAATTACCATCGACAGTGAAAAGAAACACAAGAAATATTGAGAAATCTCGTGTTAGAATTATTAATCTTACTTTTTCGGTCATATTCAATAATATATGTCTACAGGAAAGACTGCTACCAAAATATACTTTATATATATATATATATATATATATATATATATATATATATATATATATATATATATATATATATATTGTGACGGTGTTCCCCCCTTTTTATTTCTCCCACGCCTGCTGTAAGAGTCATGTCCACTTTACCCGAGCGTTTTCTACGTCGCAGGCATCAGTTTGATATATGTGGGAGAGTGTAGTGTTCTCGAGGTGGCGAGAAATTCGTGAAAGGAAAGTATTTTGGCCTGTGGTATAGGCCCTTTAGGAAGCCAATATCGCGCGGGCTCCTCCGTTTTGCCGCCAAAACTCTGTGACGTCAGTGGCACCAGATTGGTCACCGACAGCGATGTGGCACAGGGAGCCAATGAAAACCTCCCTTGGCAAGTATGACCGCCACTGCGGCGCCATCAGTCTGACACGACACGTCAAGGTGAACGGATGTGCGAAGGTTGATCCTGTCAATCTGACAGTAATACGCCACTCCTGTGGATCTTATGGGTCACCCGTAGTCTGCCAGTACGCCGGGAGGTCTTCCTTCATTCCATGTGTGGACCGAAGAGGGAATTGACGGAATATTGAGCATCAAGTGCTCCAGGGTCGGGTGCTGTGCAGGTGAAGTCTAGGCAGTATCGTCTGGGACGTCTGATAGCTTCACAGTGACGACGTAGTGGCTGGGCCAATCCACTGGGAAGCAGTGAAAGAAGACACTAATTGGGAATCCGTACGACTGCAGCCGAGACGTAGGTAGGCAGCCGTAGTTGGGAGGAGAAGTTGACGGCCGGGAGACCGACTCCAACCCTACAAGATGTGGAAGAGGAGCACGAACCCGCGGAGGACAGAACACGGAGACGACGCATTTATTTTGCGACGTTGATTGAGTTCCTGGAGGACACGACAGGGTGTGTGTGGGGCGTTCCCTACACGAGGCAGGAGCCTGGACCAGGAGCTACAACTCAACTCTCACCGGAGGATAGGTGGAAGTAGGTGATTCTAGTTTCCCTCCCAATTCCCCTTTAGTCAGCTATATTATTTAGCCAGAGTATTTTGTATGTCGTGAGCAAGGCTCACCTATGTCACAGTAAGGCACAAGTGTGCAGTGGGGCCACATAGAGCACTCACGGTATTTATTATTATTATTGGTGTGTGCAGGCACCCGGAGTAATTGATGAATTTACTGTGTTGATAATGTCTTTCACGAGACTTTAATATGATCATTTAGTGAGAGAATATATATATAAAAGTACCAGTATTTGGTGCTAGGCTATGTGCCCAGTAACTATATAATTACTATTATTGATATTTATGATTTATCTATATATATATATGTCTATGCTTGTATATTGAATAACCATTCATGTGTGCAGTGATCAATTGAATATTCGCCCACGAAAGGAATTACTGAGAACTCCAGTAATATATACTTGCATGCATATCATTAAATGAAGTGCAGTGTGTTATACCATGATAGTGAATTATGGCGTTCATTAATATAGAAATGTTTGAGTTCAAGATTAGTGCAGCGAAGTATTTACGTTCTATTGCTATTGCCGCAGATATTGTGTTGTTTGAACATTTAGTGATCCTTGATAATTTAAAGAAATGGACATATTTTGCCAACAAACAAGTGCAGTAAGGGATCACGCAGTGAGGGGGGAATCGCCCAACTGATTTTGACATTGACTTGAGGGGGAGCATTGCCAGCTTGGCGAGTTCATGATTATATGTGGGAACGAGCGACTTCCGCATGAAATAGCTGTTTGCTTATTGATATAATTATGTGATGTCTTGAGTTTTAAGTAAAACACAAAATACCTTGGCGTTTCGTATCATCCCCTCCATATTTCTTGTGGCTATATAATACATGAAAGGAAATAGAGTGATAGAAATAAATACCTGCCTGATGTCAGACTAATTGAGTGTGCTCTTGCCACTGTTATCACAATTCAACGAAACCACTGACATGTTACTGGACACAGCAAACACCATTTGGCGACCTTGTGGTTAATAGTAGAGCCCTTGCCGGGGCGGGCACACAGCTGTAAAGAGAACAAGCTTTGTTCTCACTCATTCTCGATCAGAGGCCGGTTGGGATTGACTGGGATACTCTCCTGGCGTTCAGTGGCACTGCGAGGATAGAGTGAAGACCCGCAGGGCTACGGTGAGTGACCTTGGGTATACTGTTACTCTCCCCTCTTATGGTGAACCCCGACTATATATATATATATATATATATATATATATATATATATATATATATATATATATATATATATATATATATATATATTTATATATATATATATATATATATATATATATATATATATATATATATATATATATATATATATATATATATATATATATATATATATGCAATTGACGATCACAAAACACTGATCATTTTATGCGGAAAATCCACAGAGAAATATGAAATGAGGTGAACGTTTCGGCTTGTTAAAGCCTTTGTCAACACCAGACTGACTAAGGAGAAGGGAGAAGGGGGGGTTTATATAGGCCGACACCTGACCAACCCATCCCTAGGGAAAGAATTAACCAAAAACAGGTATAGCTTAGCTTAGAATGGTCAAAGAGGATTAAGCGGTCAGAGAAAAAGGATGAAAGATTAAAGAAAAGCCTCATGAATACACAATATATGAATATACAATTATAATGAGACATTGTAAGCCTCTCTATCAGAGTTGTTTCTTAAACTGTTGTGCAATATTATAACTTAAAAATGGATCAAGTTTGTACATACCAGTACTAACATTAAGAAGATTTGGACACTGACTGATTAGAGCAGACTCAATCAAATTCCGTTCCACGAAATCCCCACAATTGGTAATGCTTTTTGCCCCATTCCAGTTAATATTGTGATCGCATAAACTCGTATGTAGATACAATGCATTAGACGTTTGGGCAGTTCTAATACTATAAGCATGTTGTGACAACCGCAATTGTAAGGACTTTCCTGTTTATCCAAGGTACACAGAATCACAATCATTGCAGGGAATCGAATACACACAACCTGCTGTATCAGGGGAGTTTTTTATTAAATTGGATTTGATCGTACTATTAGTGAACACCAAATTTATATTAAGTTTCTTAATAATCAGAGACAATTTTTCAAGTCCACTCGCATAAGGTACCACCAATGAGTTAATAATTTTTGGTTTCGCCTTAGGGACGTGATTATAAAACGTACGCTTGGCTTGTACAAACGAGAAATCCAAAAACCTCTTAGGTATTGTAAACTCTTCCCAATTTCATATATTTTAGCAATCTCTTCATCAAAAAACTCAGGGCTGCAAACCCTCAAAGCTCGTAGAAACATTCCTGAAAATACTGCCTGTTTAACTTTACTATGATGATTCGAATAAAAATGAACATACGACCCCAAGTTGGTAGGTTTCCTATACACATTAAATTTGAACTTTCTAGTGACTCTATGAATCATAATGTCCTAAAACGGAAGAGTACCATTCTCCTCAGTCTCACAAGTGAATTTTATTGAAGGTACCAAAGAATTGAGTTCATTAAGAAAAACTATCTGGTCTTTGTTGCACGGCCATAAGCACAAAATATCATCAACATACCTAAACCAAACTACATTAGCCGGGATAATCCTGGATAAGATTTTTGTTTCAAAGAATTCCATATACAAATTGCTTAAAACTGGGGACAGGGGATTGCCCATCGCCATACCAAATGTTTGTTTGAAAATTTTTCCATTAAAACTAAAATAATTGTCTTTTATACACAATTTGATAAGTTCCTATACTTTATTGGTCTGCAAGCTGAAATTATATTTAGGCAGTTCCTCACGTAGAAATTCTAACAGATCATCAACAGGAACTTTAGTGAATAAAGAGGTCACAAGAAGAGGTCACCAACGTCGTCTATGCCTTCAAATGCCCTCTTGGGGACTGTAAGCCTCAAAAAACTCAGTATATAGGCAAGACAACAACATCTCTTTCCAGGCGTTTAACGATGCATAAGCAACAGGGCTCCAATAAGGAACATATAGTCTCTTCCCACAACCAAACCATCATCAGAGAAATCTTAGCAAACAACACAGAAATCATCGATAGATACAGCGATAGCAGGCGGCTTGACGTATGCGAGGCACTACACATCAAGAAGTCAACACCAGCAATCAACAGCCAATTAATGCACAACTATATTCTACCCACTTCAAGACTCCACTCCAATATAGAAGCTTCAAGAAATATGGACCAATAGGCTTTGTACAATTACTTACATTCAATATCCATTGTTTCGTGTTCTGTCTTGTGTTTGAATTTAATACCCATTCAATACCCATTGTTTCGTGTTCTGTCTTGTGTTTGAATTTAATACCCATTCAATACCCATTGTTGAAAGTTTGTTTTCACCTCATCCACCTCACCCAAATGTAGATATAAACTCGAAGATGTGCAAGCTCTATTCAGTTTCAGTTGAGTGTTTGTAAACTAAAGTCTTTGAAAATGTAATAAGTTTTACGAAACGCGCTCAAGTGTCGCGTCAGACTAGAAATAAAAATGAATTTTGGAGAATTGATCTTTGAATTACCATCAACAGTGAAAAGAAACGTAAGAAAGATAGAGAAAATTCGTGTTAGAATTATTAATCTTACTTTTTTCGGTCATATTTAATAATATATGTCTATAGGAAAGACTGCTTCCAAAATATACTAATATATATATATATATATATATATATATATATATATATATATATATATATATATATATATATATATATATATATATATATATATATATATATATATAGTATTAAACAGCACGCCATTTACCTGTATCGTTTTAAATAACAAAATTCGCCAAAGTCTATATCAGTGAATATAGTGTGTGTGTGTATGAGAAGCGTTATGATGACAGTTTATATGCATTAGCCTCACATTTTTTATGGTTTCGGGAATAAGAGCAACATTCAACTTTATTCATTCGTATTCTTGGGGCGCGGTCCCAACGCTTAAACATATCCAGAGAGAAAAATGGTTGTGAACAGTGTGTTGCAAACTGAATGTTAATCACGTCGTGTGTGTGGGATGGTTGGCCTACGTGGTTCTGACACGGGACCTCTTAGTCACAGGACCTCTTAGTCACAGGACCTCTTAGTCACAGGACCTCTAAGTCATAGGACCTCTTAGTCATAGGACCTCTTAGTCACAGGACCTCTTAGTCACAGGACCTCTTAGTCACAGAACCTCTTAGTCACAGGACCTCTTAGTCACAGGACCTCTTAGTCACAGGACCTCTTAGTCACAAGACCTCTTAGTCACAGAACCTCTTAGTCACAGGACCTCTTAGTCACAGGACCTCTTAGTCACAGGACCTCTTAGTCACAGGACCTCTTAGTCACAGGACCTCTTAGTCATAGGACCTCATAGTCACAGGACCTCATAGTCACAGGACCTCTTAGTCACAGGACCTCTTAGTCATAGGACCTCTTAGTCACAGGACCTCATAGTCACAGGACCTCTTAGTCACAGGACCTCTTAGTCATAGGACCTCTTTGTCACAGGACCTCTTAGTCACAGGACCTCTTAGTCATAGGACCTCTTAGTCACAGGACCTCTTAATCACAGGACCTCTTAGTCACAGAACCTCTTAGTCACAGGACCTCTTAGTCACAGGACCTCTTAGTCACAGGACCTCTTAGTCACAGGACCTCTTAGTCATAGGACCTCATAGTCACAGGACCTCTTAGTCACAGGACCTCTTAGTCATAGGACCTCTTAGTCACAGGACCTCTTAGTCACAGGACCTCTTAGTCATAGGACCTCTTAGTCACAGGACCTCTTAGTCACAGGACCTCTTAGTCACAGAACCTCTTAGTCACAGGACCTTTTAGTCACAGGACCTCTTAGTCACAGGACCTCTTAGTCATAGGACCTCATAGTCACAGGACCTCTTAGTCACAGGACCTCTTAGTCACAGGACCTCTTAGTCACAGGACCTCTTAGTCACAGGACCTCTTAGTCACAGGACCTCTCAGTCACAGGACCTCATAGTCACAGGACCTCTTAGTCACAGGACCTCTTAGTCATAGGACCTCTTAGTCACAGGACCTCTTAGTCACAGAACCTCTTAGTCACAGGACCACTTAGTCACAGGACCTCTTAATCATAGGACCTCTTAGTCACAGGACCTCTTAGTCACAGGACCTCTTAGTCACAGGACCTCTTAGTCATAATACCTCTTAGTCATAGGGTCTCTTAGTCACAGAATCTTTTAGTCACAGGACCACTTAGTCACATGACCTCTTAGTCACAGGACCTCTTAGTCACAGGACCTCTTACCCACAGGACCTCTTAGCCACAGGACCTCTTTGTCATAGGACCTCTTTTTCATAGGACCTCTTAGTCACAGGACCTCTTAGTCATAAGACCTCCTAGTCACAGGACCTCTTAGTCATAAGACCTCCTAGTCACAGGACCTCTTAGTCATAGGACCTCTTAGTCATAGGACCTCTTAGTCACAGAACCTTTTAGTCACAGGACCTCTTAGTCACATGACCTCTTAATCACAGGACCTCTTAGTCACAGGACCTCTTACCCACAGGACCTCTTACCCACAGGACCTCTTAGCCACAGGACCTCTTTGTCATAGGACCTCTTAGTCATAGGACCTCTTAGTCACAGGACCTTTTAGTCATAAGACCTCCTAGTCACAGGACCTCTTAGTCACAGGACCTCTTAGTCACAGGACCTCTTAGTCACAAGACCTCTTAGTCATAGGACCTCTTAGTCACAGGACCTCTTAGTCACAGAACATACTTGACACAGGATCATATTGGCGCAGAATCGTAATGACACTGGACCTTATTGACGTAGAACCTCATTGAATTTATTTTTTATATACAGGGTCTCTTAATCACAGGACCTCGCTTTTGCTACAGGACCTCAATGACACAGGACTTCATTGATACACGATCTCATTGATACAGGACCTTAGTGACACAGGACCTTATTGATACATGCCCGCAATGACACAGGACCTGAATGATACAGGACCCCACTGCAGAACAAGAAATCTCTGCCTTGGCCATTGCACCAACCTCAGGCTAACTGCCCCATCAGGCCGTCTCGGCATCCATACTGGTTCCCCCAAACGACAGGAAGAAGAAACATATATACAGTAATCTAACGATGGAACTCGTCCTCTTGCCAGGATTTTCAAGTAAGGAACAAGGAAAAATTCGAGGAAGAAGAGCACACGTCCCGGCTGCCACATCATCACTGAGCCCGGAACATCAACACGCCCACAAGCGAGGCTCAGGAGAGTACTTCCCCGGGAGACTTGTTCCTCACTAACCCAGACGACAAATCACAAACAAAGCCCGTGTCACCCGGGACTCCCCACGCGAGGTTCGTCATTCTTCAGGAAAACTTTCCCTGTGAATATCGTGAGAATTTATGATGTGGCTCTTGGCTGAGGCTATATACGAGCCTGACTAGTCTCAGTATAGGCTCTCGGCTTTAGGGGAAAACAAAAACCTGATGAGAGGAAAATGGTGTGGTATTTGCGCTTCGTATTTCTTATTTTTCGGAAAGAATATACACTGTTGATTATGCCTCCTTCGCTGGTGACTCTCACTGACGTCCGGGGTCTAGGTACGCGGCTAGCAAGTGAGCCTCTCTAGCCTTCTTGGCTTGGATGATGGAATTACGGTCAGCGTGAAGAAAATCCTGAACGATCATTTGCGCCCCCTGGCACCCCAGAACGATGGCTCACAACTTGATGGAAGTCGGCGAGAATACCGACAAGTACGTCGACAAACACAAAGAAAATGTAGATATCATCTTACATGATGATGTTCCGCATAGTCGAGAGATTTGACACAAGGCAAATGACTTGACAGAAAATTTCAAACCTAATATTTTGGTGTTTGGATAAATGTATATACACAGGGAGGTGTAGCCTACTTCCAAGTGTATATATAATGTATAGACAGCTATATACATAGAAAGAGTGTACCTCCACTTCTCTGTGTGTACAATGAATACATATAAGGAGAAGGCTACACGAACGGCAAGGCAGTGTGCGCAGAACACACATAACATTATCCAGGAAGTTGGTAAGAGAGAACCAGAGCTGACCCCAGATGTACGACGACTATTGCAACAAGCGCGACCAGAAGAAACACCGATCGAGAAGTGATACGAGAGGAAGCAAAGAAGCGATTAGAGGAGCTGGATGTGATGATAGCCACACTAGGCCCTGACGCGATCTCACCTTGGATCCTTAAAGATGTAACTGCAGTACTGCGTGTACTCCTTGCTGCAGTCTTTAACTCTTCTCTGCAACACCCAGTCACTTGGGATAGACGGTAGAGTGAAGGTCTCACATCATGCAGGTCGCCGTTAAATCCCCGACCGTCTAAGTGGTTGGGCACCATTCCTTCCCCCCATCACATCCTAAATCCTTATCCTGATCCCATCCAAGTGCATATAGTCGTAATGGTTTGGTGCTTTTCCTGGTAGTTCCCTTCCTCTCTACAAATGGAGGAACTGCCTGACATTTGTTAATGGGAAAATGTGGTACCTATATACAAGGAGGAAAACATGAACCACTGAGTTACGGACCAGTATCGCTAACAGGTATTTAGAACAAATCTATTTTGTTTCCAAGCATTGATATGGACTCGGGAAAGGAAAATCTTGCTTGATCAACTTATTAGAGTTCTATCATAAGATGACTACAGTCAAACAGGAGAGAGAGAGAGAGAGAGAGAGAGAGAGAGAGAGAGAGAGAGAGAGAGAGGGGAGAGAGAGAGAGAGAGGGAGGGGGGAGAGAGAGAGAGAGAGGGAGAGAGAGAGAGAGAGAGAGAGAGAGGGGGAGAGAGAGAGAGAGGGGGGGGAGAGAGAGAGGGAGAGAGAGAGAGAGAGAGAGAGAGAGAGAGAGAGAGAGAGAGAGAGGTACAAGGAAAGAGAGAGAGAGAGAGAGGGGGCCAGGCAGACTGCATTTTCCTGGTTTCCAGAAGCCTGTTGACACTGTTCCTCACAAGCGACTCCTATACAATTTAGAAAAATAGGCTGGTGTATCGAGAAGAGTACTGAAGTGGATGAAGAAGTACCATTAAGGAAGAGGGGAAAGAGTCACAGTAAGAGGAAAGCTATCAGACTAGAGAGGGGTAATGAGTGGAGTACCTTGTTACGATCCTTACCTCCTGTGGAGGTTGGGTTCTGTTATAAAGTAATAGTTAGCGCAGGGGGGGGGGGGTCGATTAGATAATTGTTTTCTTGAAAGAAATCTGCAGCTGGCAACTGCGAGGCGGTAAGTGACTATTATTGCTCCGCCAGTAAACTAGTTCCCTTCAGCTGGAGATTGGTTAGGAATAACGTGTACTGATATAGCAAAACTATGTGAAGGAAAAATGGACTCAATCAAAAACCCTGCGTGGGGAATATGGTAAATGAAGTCTATAAAGGGTTTGATTGGAAATGTTAAAGAATAGAGTATTAAGGGGCGATGACTCAACAGTGGGGGGGGGGGAGAGACGCCATCTTGCCCTGACGAGAGGAGGACCGTTGAGGACCGGTCCTCCCGAGGGATCTCTCCTGCAGTATCATGAGCTGAGCCACTAAACTGTAGTAACAGGGTTGCAAGAAAGGGTAGAGTACTTTGGTTTGGTTGGTTAGTTTCATGTCTAATCATTTTCATGTCCTCTCTTACGGGCATGAATAGCCCGTAAGAGAGTCCGGGTTCCCTTGGGATTTATATATGTGTCACGTGTAGGCGATGAGTCACAATAACGTGGCTAAAGTATGTTGACCAGACCACACACTAGAAGGTGAAGGGACGACGACGTTTCGGTCCGTCATGGACCATTCTCAAGTCGATATGTGTCACCGGCTGACAGGTGTGGTGGCTGTGCCCTGTTCCAGTGTTGGACTACGAGCCACTGGGAGACCAGAGCCTGTTTGAGTGATTATTATTCAATGTTATTATCTTCAGAATGTCCTTGAGTTGTAAGGAGAGAATTTATCTCATACAATATATCGTGTGTTTTATGCATATAAATCCTTGTCATATATATCTACTCGGCTGTTTTCCCTATTCCTTGTATTTCCCTTGGCTCAAGTAAAAGCCTTATTCCCCCTAGACAACATTAAAATACATGACACCCCCACCCCTACCGTGACATACCACCAGGGTCGGTACTACACCCCAACCGTGACATACCACGAGGGTCGGTACTACACCCCAACCGTGACATACCACGAGGGTCGGTACTACACCCCAACCGTGACATACCACGAGGGTCGGTACTACACCCCAACTGTGACATACCACCAGGGTCGGTACTACACCCCAACTGTGACATACCACGAGGGTCGGTACTACACCCCAACCGTGACATACCACCAGGGTCGGTACTACACCCCAACCGTGACATACCACGAGGGTCGGTACAACACCCCAACCGTGACATACCACCAGGGTCGGTACTACACCCCAACCGTGACATACCACGAGGGTCGGTACAACACCCCAACCGTGACATACCACCAGGGTCGGTACTACACCCCAACCGTGACATACCACGAGGGTCGGTACTACGTACAATCCTGTTCCTAATATATGCAGACGATCTAACAGAGGAAGTCAGCTCCTTCGTATCCATGTTTGCTGACGATGATTCGCAAATGAGGTGAATCAGAACTGAGGAGAACTGCAGAACATTAAGAAGATGGACTGGACAATATTAAGACAACGTCGGAGAAATGACTACTAGATTTTAACCCTGACAAATGCAAGGCTGTGAGATTAGGAAATAAAGCAAGAAGACCTTAAATGCAGTACAGTATGAAGTACGAGATATAACACGAGATCTAAGAGATGCACACATCAGCAGCATAGCGACGGCTGTATGTGTCATAATAGCAACTATCCGTTACAAATTAAAACTTGAAAAGATCCAAAAATATGCAACAAGGCTTGTTTTTGAGCTAAGAGAACTGAGCTATGAAGAAAAACTGAGAAAACTGGATCTCACTACACAGGAGGGAAGGAGAAGACGGGCAGACATGATAACGACATAAAAAATTCTAAAATTCTAAGGAGAATTCACAAAGTAGATATAGAAACAGTGTTCAGATTAAGGAACAGTGGAAAGAGAGGACGCAGTTGGCAACAGGAAGCACAGATGAGTGACCAAGACGTGAGAGAGAACTTCTTCAGTCTCTAAGTCATAAACAAGAGACACAGACGTGATGCTCAAGTTGTCGAAGCCAATTCGATACATAGTTTCATGTGTAAATATGAAAAGAAAAGCGAAGTAAAGCTGTGACTTTATTGAAGTATATGATGGTTGGAAGGAGGGGCTTAAGAGCAGATGTACGACCCTGCAAGCACCACTAGGTAAGTATAAAGAGGTGTAACCAACTTCTCAGTGGATATACAATGAGAATTTTCTTTAACCTTGAAGTTTGTACAAAAAGTACCGAATTCTTGCTGGTTGTAAGTAGACCTACGCTACTAACTCTCCTCCAGTTGATAGACCATAAGCTCAACACCGGAGCAAAAATTGTTCAAGCGACTTGATAGAATTTATTATAAACTTTCAAATAAATCTCGATATATTGGACAAAAATTTACACATTATATCCGGATTTATATTTCCTTCTTTGCAATCACCTTTTTTTTTCTTGCGAGAGTTTCAGCTCTTGGGGCCCCGTCTTTCAGTCAAATGGCATATGGACCTTTTACCTATTGGGCTCAGTGATATTTTCGTTTAAAGTTGAGCATGCAGACGAGAAGTCCCTATAACGGGGCTGAATATATGATGATCACAACCACACATCAGAAGATGGAGACACGACGACGTTTGAGTCCGTCCAGGACCATTATCACGTCCAGTGTGTGATAGGACTTGGTAATGGCTCAGGACGGACTTGATAATGGCCCAGGCCGGACTTGATAATGGTCCAGGACGGACTTGATAATGGCCCAGGACGGACTTGATAATGGTCCAGGACGGACTTGATAATGGCCCAGGACGGACTTGATGATGGCCCAGGACGGACTTGATAATGGTCCAGGACGGACTTGATAATGGTCCAGGACGGACTTGATAATGGTCCAGGACGGACTTGATAATGGCCCAGGACGGACTTGATAATGGCCCAGGACGGACTTGATAATGGCCCAGGACGGACTTGATAATGGTCCAGGACGGACCGAAACGTCGTTTTCTCGCCATCTTGAGCATGAAGTTTGCCTTTATGAATTAATTCCATAGCCGTTCACGGACTTGAGACTGAAACAATGATTTCTAAAGTTTCTGTGGCTAACTTTGGGAACTTAATTCCGTATTGTGTCCTTTGATTGTGTTTCTACCATTTCAAATAATCTGATCTTGTCTGCCCTATCAATTCACTGGTTAATTTTATATGTGGTAATCGTCTCTCAATACTATTCTATCTTTCTGTGATTGGGGGGGGGGTCGATTTCACTAGTCTTTCCAAGTACCTCATGCCTTTCAATTCTGGGACTGCTCTGTTGTCACACCTCTGACCTTTCTCCAGCAGATTTGTTTTCGTGATTAATACTGCGAATACCTCCAAACAAGCTCCTCATGTTCCTAGATTGGAATCTCATATATTTTATGCACAATCGTGAAGGATAATTTTGTCAGACATCAAATGTCACATCTCTCCCTGGCCAGCCTGAAATACGCACCGGATAATATTTGATTTTATATTCGGATGTGATACTAAGCCCAGATCTTCTCTTTGTGCTTTATTCTTGATGGTTTCGTCTCCTATTTGGCAACATGTGACCGATCTTATGTTCCAACCTCATTCGTTTACACATACTGAGTTAAACTTTAATAACCACTTGTTGGACTCTTCGTTCTGTTTGCCCCGGTCATCTTTTAGGTTCTTGCTATCCTCATCCGCGTTTATCCAACTCAGAATTTTTCCTCATCCACAAATATTGAAAGGAACAAGGCTGACCCATCTTGAAGACATTTACATGTGTCTGGACCAGGATTGGCCCTAAATGCAACCCTTGTGAGACATTTCACAGCTTTGAAATACCTTCTTTCACAAATATCAAACCACCACGCGGATGTTGCCAAGCCTTTGTTTTTCAATCTCTCTCTCTCTCTCTCTCTCTCTCTCTCTCTCTCTCTCTCTCTCTCTCTCTCTCTCTCTCTCTCTCTCTCTCTCTCTCTCTCTCTCTCTCTCTCTCTTTCTCTCTCTCTCTCTCTCTCTCTCTCTCTCTCTCTCTCTCTCTCTCTCTCTCTCTCTCTCTCTCTCTCTCTCTCTCTCCCTCTATATATAAATATATATATATATATATATATATATATATATATATATATATATATATATATATATATATATATATATATATATATATATATATATATATATATATATTATTGTGGTTGGGTGTGTGTCGTTGATCCTTCTTTATGGACAACCCAACCCAAAACTCGGTAGAGTGCTAACACTTTACCAGGAGATCTCCCTGGGTGCTTCTGGCTCTTGGAGAGGGGCTCAACGTCACACGTTTAGGGGATGCGGCTCCAATACTTAGCCTCGTTGTCACGTGCACACACACCCACTCGAGCCACTGTGACTCCCCACTCTCTCCTTATGTGATATGATCTCCTCAATCCCCTTTGTTTTATTGATTATTCCGTTCTACCTGTCCACAGCTGTGGTTCTTGGTTCTTTCTCTCTCTCTCTCCTTCTTTCCTACTTCCTGAGAAGCCTCACTAGGACAAGGGCAAACACCAGCAAATTTGAATACATTTACTGGACAAAGCACATACACGATACGTACACACATATAATAATAATAATAATGAATCCTACACTCTATACTATTTCAGTCAGGTTGCACTCCAACACCATCAGAACTCTATCATCTGCTTATCAAGTGGTATCCTATCTCCTGATTCACCCATTAATACTACCAACCTCCTCAAGTAGGTCAAGTCTTATAACACAATGTTTACTATCAGCAAGAGAATATATATATATAAACACATACAAGGAAAACCAGCGTATGGCTACAATAACATAAATGTTCCTTGATATACAACAATGATCAATCGATCACCCTATCAGTCCTAGAACACATATGTATGTCTCTGCAGGTAATCCAGCCCACGACTGTAACCTTATACTTCAGGATAAGTACTCCTTGGCACAAAAATGGCAAACAATCACTCACCTTTCACTGCGTCTTGCACGCTAATGACAACCAAACACTCTACCAACTCCCTAGAAGTAATCAACCAGAACTTCCCGTCTACATCTGGAAGTTCACTACCCTGATATCTTCAGGTTCTTCCGGGTTTAACTACCAGGGTCCTCCACAGCGCTCCTGGTTGCTACACCATGACGTCTTCCTTTAGCAACAATGGTGCTTCACCATTGGTATCACAGAAGCATGTGAAACTTCATTCCACTACTCCTCTTCTCACAGCTTGAGATTCTCTTCCTCACTGTATGGCTGCTCTCCCACAGAGCTCAGTACTTTCCACTACCTTGGAGTCTCATCAACTACTCCCTCTGTGCTGGCTTCGAAGTTCTCAGCAACTTCTTCCAAAGACAAACCTGCAACCCATTGACACGCCAATAAAAACGTTCCCCTTAAACTCATAAACGAAATAATCCACACAATATGTTTGCACCTAACATATCTCTGATCTCTTCATACTTTGAGAGTGGACTCCCCCGTTTGGGCTGGTCCATGCTCCGCCTTGCCAGGCGGTCCTCACTCTAGGAGGGTCCTCCGCCGCCGGTCAGTTGGCTTCAGGCGGTTGACGGGAGAGTGTTACGGCCCTATTGGGTCGCAACGGGGTTCTTTCTCTGATCTTAGTAGAGTTTGGGTATCCGGCCCCAAGCTAGTAGTGGCTTTCAAGGGGTGTGTTCCGTAACGCAAGTAAATAAAAGGGGAAGGGATACAAATTAACTAAACTTAATATATAATTACCACCACCAATAAATAAATATATAAATTATCACACGGGGGGTATAAACACTAGAATATACAATATGGTCTTCCTCTGAAGACGCTGAGTGTCCACGGTGCTCAATGATGCTTAGCCCTTGGTCCTCTTCTTGTGGCCTCTCGACGAATCCTTAGATTCTCGTAGCGAGTCTACCCCGGCCACAGGCCAGCCAAATCACAATCCCACTGGGTGCACCGTCGTGGAGGCCGTCAACCACAAATCCAGCCTGTAGCTGGCAGGTTCCAATCAGCAACACTGCGTAGGCCACTCCACGACCGATACTAGGGTTGCGAGCCCTAGGCAGGAGCCTCGTGTGATTCCACAGATCACTCTCCTCACCACAACACCCTAGTGGCTAGTCTTCTCCACCAGTCAGCCCCGGGTACGACAATCCCTGGTTCTGCCACCTCACAGGCAGGCTAACACAACAGTGTTCATCCGGGGGGTGACTCACAGCTTCAGCAGCAAATGCGTGGAGGTTCTACGGCTGCCTTGGGTAGACTGATCCAACGTCCATTACAGCAGTCCCAGGTCAACTCTGTAATCAGACACGTCATCAGTACTAGTTACACTCTAGAGCACCTCACTTACAGGCTTAGACACAAACGCCCACCTATCCACTTCATAGATGGCGTTGCTGTCTAAGCGCCACCTCACCAGAGGTCAGCAGCGGCTACGTCACGAGCTGATTAGGACGGGAAACTAGCCCTTGTGGCCGGTATATCTCGTCCTCACTAGATGGCGTCGTCCATTTGGAGGGGGTTTCAGGAGCTGACCCACAGATGGCGTGGTCGTCACTGCTCCATGCTCGGACGCTGCACTCGGGTCCGTAACAGAGAGGACGTGCTGCTCGTCCCTCCAGCTGTCTCTCTCTCTTCTCCATCCTCTTATTTAAGCTTCCTGCCTTACCAAAACATGTCTAACGTATCAATAAACATTTGCTATGATCGCTGGGCACACGATCAATTACCGGCAACCACTGTAAACTGGCTAAATTTGGGCTTACCACAAAAAGTCTCCTGCAGGGCGCTCTCCCTCTGATCGAGTCTGACCAGGGCGCTCCCACGGCCCACGAAAATGTCTCTGGGCGGCTTAACAAACTCTCCTTGCCGTCTAGGACTTGAGACCAAACGTTCCCAGCTCGATTCCACAGCTGGAACGTCTGCACACTTCCTTTCCCTTGAAGGTATATCCAACAGGGGATCCTCTCCAACGGGAGCTCAAATGGAGTGCAGCTTCCCCTCACGATGTCTGGTACTCAAGTGGGGTCAGAGCCCTTCCGAAGCAAGCCTCACGCCTCCAGTAAATTATCCACATCTCATAACCAGTCATTTATCTATTTTCTTATTCACTGCCCATATTCTTAAACTCTCTGTAAAATTTATCCAATTATTTTTACATATGAATCTTCATGTCTGTATATCTCTGACCTCCTAGTCAGGTCAGACTTGATAGAATAATTCTCAAAGGGGAGCCTCGTTTTTAGGCTGCCTGAGATCATAACAATATGTAACCACATGTGAAAAACAGAGAATGATTAACACGTTTTCGGCTAATTCACCTTCATCAGAGCAAAGTAGAATGAATGAGTAGAATGATTCATTCTACTTTGCTCTGATGAAGGCGAATTAGCCGAAAACGCATTAAGCATTCTCTATTTTTCACATGTGGTTTTGTACGTATGTGAATACAAAATATATATATGTTCACATATAAAATCGAGTATATGTATTGTCACGGTAAAATCTCTAGTAAGCGATTCGGCCTGCTCCCTTATCGCTTATTCTACTCATTCATGTCTATTTAATCAAGAACTGCAGCCAAGAACAACAACAACTACTACTACTTCCAGACGTCTAGACCAGTCTCCACCTGCACCCCTGCCTGTCACCCCACCTGCACCCCTGCCTGTCACCCCACCTGCACCCCTGCCTGTCGCCCCACCTGCACCCCTGCCTGTCGCCCCACCTGCACCACTGCCTGTCGCCCCACCTGCACCCCTGCCTGTCGCCCCCCCCGCACCCCTGCCTGTCGCCCCACCTGCACCCCTGCCTGTCGCCCCACCTGCACCACTGCCTGTCGCCCCACCTGCACCACTGCCTGTCGCCCCACCTGCACCCCTGCCTGTCGCCCCCCCCGCACCCCTGCCTGTCGCCCCACCTGCACCCCTGCCTGTCGCCCCACCTGCACCACTGCCTGTCGCCCCACCTGCACCACTGCCTGTCGCCCCACCTGCACCACTGCCTGTCGCCCCACCTGCACCACTGCCTGTCGCCCCCCCCGCACCCCTGCCTGTCGCCCCACCTGCACCCCTGCCTGTCGCCCCACCTGCACCACTGCCTGTCGCCCCACCTGCACCACTGCCTGTCGCCCCACCTGCACCCCTGCCTGTCGCCCCCCCCGCACCCCTGCCTGTCGCCCCACCTGCACCCCTGCCTGTCGCCCCACCTGCACCCCTGCCTGTCGCCCCACCTGCACCACTGCCTGTCGCCCCACCTGCACCACTGCCTGTCGCCCCACCTGCACCACTGCCTGTCGCCCCACCTGCACCACTGCCTGTCGCCCCACCTGCACCCCTGCCTGTCGCCCCACCTGCACCACTGCCTGTCGCCCCACCTGCACCACTGCCTGTCGCCCCACCTGCACCACTGCCTGTCGCCCCACCTGCACCACTGCCTGTCGCCCCACCTGCACCACTGCCTGTCGCCCCACCCGCACCCCTGCCTGTCGCCCCACCTGCACCACTGCCTGTCGCCCCACCTGCACCCCTGCCTGTCGCCCCACCCGCACCACTGCCTGTCGCCCCACCTGCACCACTGCCTGTCGCCCCACCTGCACCACTGCCTGTCGCCCCACCTGCACCCCTGCCTGTCGCCCCACCTGCACCACTGCCTGTCGCCCCACCTGCACCACTGCCTGTCGCCCCACCTGCACCACTGCCTGTCGCCCCACCTGCACCACTGTCTGTCGCCCCACCTGCACCACTGCCTGTCGCCCCACCTGCACCCCTGCCTGTCGCCCCACCTGCACCACTGCCTGTCGCCCCACCTGCACCACTGCCTGTCGCCCCACCTGCACCCCTGCCTGTCGCCCCACCTGCACCACTGCCTGTCGCCCCACCTGCACCACTGCCTGTCGCCCCACCTGCACCACTGCCTGTCGCCCCACCTGCACCACTGCCTGTCGCCCCACCTGCACCACTGCCTGTCGCCCCACCTGCACCACTGCCTGTCGCCCCACCTGCACCACTGCCTGTCGCCCCACCTGCACCACTGCCTGTCGCCCCACCTGCACCACTGCCTGTCGCCCCACCTGCACCACTGCCTGTCGCCCCACCTGCACCACTGCCTGTCGCCCCACCTGCACCACTGCCTGTCGCCCCACCTGCACCCCTGCCTGTCGCCCCACCTCGCACCACTGCCTGTCGCCCCACCTGCACCACTGCCTGTCGCCCCACCTGCACCACTGCCTGTCGCCCCACCTGCACCACTGCCTGTCGCCCCACCTGCACCACTGCCCGTCGCCCCACCTCGCACCTGGGTCGCCGGGAGACCACGCCCTCCGAAACAAGCAGTTTAACAGCTGGTTAATAGTTAAAGAAGTCACCAGCGCCATCTACCCGGCCGACATTCTGTATATATAAGGCTACCTAGCCCACTACAAGTTCAGATTTCTCCTGCGTGCTCAACTGAGTAGACCCGTTAACACATCTCGGGGTTGTACCGGATTTAGTCAGACTAGGTCACAGTATTCTGCATCATATTTTATTTTGCACCTTAACGTAACAAAAATTTGATTATTCGTCTTGTTTGTTTTGCACACTTTGTATTACAGGTAAGCTGGTATATTTTTGTACTTTGTTTAATTTATTTTTTTGATCAAAGTAAAGTATTTTTAAATGTTTTTTCTCTGCTTTATCCTACAGTTTATCTCACGGTGAACACGACTTGCAGTTTAACTTTTTTACTGCACGAACACCAACTTTTCCCGTCACAGATTATTAACCTTACCCTTTCGGTCATATTCAACAACATTATATATATATATATATATATATATATATATATATATATATATATATATATATATATATATATATATATATATATATATATATATAAGGGTGAGGGCAGCCGTAGCAGTCGGTCGTGCAGGGGGTTGGGTCCCACATTTGTGCCCATTCAACAAGGATAACAGTGCCTGAGGAAGTCAAGAATCGACTCATGTCGGTGTTAATACCTGCTGAAGACTCTTAGTGGGTCGAGGAAGCCTACCTCTCCAGCACTGCAACAGAATCAACTGTAAAAGGTGTGTTGTCCTGGCGGGAGGCGTGCTAGGGAGGGGAAGGACACAGTCCTGGGTGAGGGTTATCCCAGTGCCTCCATAAACAACAGCCTCCAGGAGGGAAGGAGGCCTCATGTGGAGGGGGGGGGGAGTGAAGGGGAGGCTCACAAACCTGCTTGTATTCCAGCAGACTTATAAGTGAATGTGTGCGTCTTTTCAGATGAATGGTGAGTTTGTAGTGATAAACATAACGCACCTGTGAAACTTTGTGTTAATTGTGTGTGACCGGGACACCTCCCCCCCTCTCCCTAGCCTCCCACAGGCCTCGCCAGCCCACCCAGCTACCCTCTCCCGGCGGCTGACCCGACGACCATCGTCCACCCCACGCCGACTGTCGACCAACGCCCACCATCATCTCCCACGCATCGTCACCCAACGCCCACCGTTACCCCACTCCGACCGGCACCCCACGCCCACCGTCACCCCACGCAACCCTACGCCCACCGGAACCCCACGCCCACCGTCACCCCACGCAACCCTACGCCCACCGGCACCCCACGTCCACCGTCACCCCACGCAACCCTACGCCCACCGCCACCCCACGCCCACCGTCACCCCACGCAACCCTACGCCCACCGCCACCCCACGCCCATCGTCACCCCACGCCCTACGGCTCCCTTACCAGGAAAGGGTGGAAGGACACAGGTGGTGGGGTCAAGAGACTGGGTCACCAGTGTGCCAATAAGTGCTTGAAAAAGGTAAGTTGAGTCCAGTTCTGTGGTGACTGGACCATTGTGAGTATCGTTCTGAGAGCACCACACCCAGTGAGCCACGACACATTCACCAGTGTTTAGTGACAAAAGGAAATTATCCAAGTGTTACGTGTCACATCAACCCTCCCCCCACCCCCCCCTGAGTGTAGTGCCTCCCCCCCCCCACCCCCTGAGTGTAGTGCCTCCCCCCCCAACCCCTGAGTGTAGTGCCTCCCCCCCACCCCCTGAGTGTAGTGCCTCCCCCCACCCCCTGAGTGTAGTGCCTCCCCCCCCCACCCCCTGAGTGTAGTGCTTCCCCCCACCCCCTGAGTGTAGTGCCTCCCCCCACCCCCTGAGTGTAGTGCCTCCCCCCCCCAACCCCTGAGTGTAGTGCCTCCCCCCCCCACCCCCTGAGTGTAGTGCCTCCCCCCCCCAACCCCTGAGTGTAGTGCCTCCCCCCCCCAACCCCTGAGTGTAGTGCCTCCCCCCACCCCCTGAGTGTAGTGCCTCCCCCCCCACCCCCTGAGTGTAGTGCCTCCCCCCACCCCCTGAGTGTAGTGCCTCCCTCCACCCCCTGAGTGTAGTGCCTCCCCCCCAGTGAGTGTAGTGTCTCCCGCTCGCCCACTCCACTTGTGTAGTGTCTCCCCCCCCCCCCCCCCCGTGAGGTGCAGTGTCTTCCACTCCCCCGCCCCCACCTCCCACGATCAGGTGGTCGCGCCTTCCCTCCCCGGCCCCCCTCCCAGACCGGGCCAGCGCAGCCTCCCAACCCCCACCCACCACCTCCACGAGCCCACCCACCCCAGACATCTGCCCAGACATGACACATAGTATAGGGGACAACCTCGTCCCCCCCAGCCAGGAGGGAGAGACAAATACTCCAGCGCAAGGTAACATTCACTTTACCTAAGGGGATGGCAGAAGAAGCCGCTACCAGCCAGCTCACCCCTCCCGAACCCAATCAAAGGAGAAGCACATGCAGTGTTTGTGGGAGCAACATCAGCATCAACTCTGTCTCCAGAGTCATACGCCAGCATGGCGACTGTCCTGGGTCAGGGAGGCCTCCCGTGGGAGAAGGCAGCACTCAGGTGCCTGTTGCACCAGTACAAATCGCAACAGATTACATTGCAACAGACGACCTGCTAGAGGCAATTAAAGCAACGTCAACCAGGACACTCACCCACATCCCAAAGGCCTCTCGCCCATTTGCTGCCGGGAAATACACGGACCTCATCGCAAAAGTCAACAGAGGGTCAAATAACCTTGATGCACCTGATACCATCAAAGCCTGGCACAATCTGTTACTTTTTGGCAATGCATGCTAAGGTGTACCAGACAGAGGAGGCAAGACACTGGCCTCATCCGTCAATAAAGCAATTAGGGATTTTCCTAGGGCTGACAACCTAGTCCGCCTCCCCAAACCCACCAAACACCGCCGAGGCAGACCAAGTACGACAATCAGCGACAACAGAAAATTAGGTATCCAAGTCAGCAAGAAAATTGAAGAGGGCAATACAGTCGGGGCACTCAGGTTGATCACAAGTGAGGACAAAATTTTGCCCAGGGATGAAACCACAGCCCAAGCACTGAGAGAAAAACACCCCCCTCAGGGCCGTAGGTGGACCTCCCCCACAGGTCAGGCTCGCCCCTAACCAGGAACCTCTCGTCCTCCGGGAGTCAGAGGTTTATAAAGCTATCGTTTCATTTCCCCCGGGCTCCTCAGGAGGCTACACAGGGGTAAGACCTCAACATGTGAAGGAAATGGTGAACCCTGTTCCTGGCCCAGCTGCAGAAGCGCTCCTGACAGAAATCACAACGTTTGTCAACAACTGCCTCGCCGGGTTAATCCCGGATGAAATCAAACCATTCTTCTTTGGTGCATCCCTATGTGCCCTGAAAAAAAAGGGGGGAGGGATCAGACCCATTGCCGTTGGTAATACCCTTCGCCGCCTAGTTGCAAGGGCTGCTGTCAGAAGTATCCGAATGGAAGCAGCCACCATGCTGCAACCCAACCAGCTGGGGTTTGGAGTCCCCCAAGGCTGTGAAGCAGCGGCTCATGCTGCACGAGCCTACATTAGCTCTCTTACTGAAGACCAGGCAGTAGTAAAATTAGATTTTAAAAACGCTTTCAACTCGGTCAAAAGGGAAGCAATCCTCACTGCAGTCCAGGAACATTGCCCAAGCATTCTCCCGTTTGTGTCAGCAGGCTACAGCAAAGACTCAACCCTCCCGTTTGGCAAACATGAAGTCACCTCAGCAGAGGGAATTCAACAGGGAGACCCACTTGCACCATTCCTCTTTTGCATAGCGGTTCGAGAAATAACAACCCGACTGTCCAGTGAGCTCAACATCTGGTTCCTGGATGATGGCACTATGGCAGGCACACAAGATTCCCTGCTAGAAGACCTACAGCTGGTGAAGACACGGGGGGAGTCCATGGGTCTCGTTCTTAACCCCTCCAAGTGCGAAATTATTGCATCCAGTGAAGTAATCATTAGAACAGTGAAATCAGTTTTACCAGAAGCCTCAGTCGTTAAATCTACCGACAGCACACTACTCGGAGCACCTCTGGGCCACAATGCCATTGCTGCAGTCGTTGACGAAAAGTTTAGAGACCTAAAGAGGATGGAAGAGAGAATTGGGGACTTGGACTCCCACGATGCCCTCTACCTTCTCACAAAGTGCTTTACCTTGCCCAGGCTAACATACTTCTTAAGGTGTGCACCAACTTTTGGCAACCCACTTCTACATCAATATGATGAGCTCCTCAGGTCAATATTCAGGAAGGCGCTCAACCTAGATTTAGATGACAGTCAGTGGGACCAAGCAACACTCCCAGTGAGATTTGGAGGGATTGGCATACGAAAGGCAACTGAGGTAGCACTTCCAGCATTCTTATCCTCATGTACAGCAGCCAACAAATTGGTAGGGCAGATCCTACCAGAGCGTATGAGAGAGACAGCGGGAACTCATGATCAAACGTTCATCGAAGCAGCCAGACAATGGGACACCATTGCACACCCTCAACCCCGACCACAAGTCCCAAAAGACCACAAGCAGGCCCACTGGGATAGCCCCATAATGGAAAAGACTGTCACAGCAATGATTGACAACGCTGATGCTGAAAACAAAGCCCGCCTCCTAGCGGTAACAGCACCCCACGCCGGGAATTTTTTATTTGCTGTGCCCAATGCAGCCCTGGGAACTCGCCTCAGTCATGACGCTCTCCGCATTGGAGTTGCCCTTCGCCTTGCCGCCCCTATCCTCACCGAACATAGGTGCATCTGCGGAACTGCGATGGCAGACCAATATGGTCGTCATGGTCTGGTATGTCGTAAATCACAGGGTAAAATTGCAAGACATGAAGAAGTCAAAGACATCATCAAGAGGAGCCTCGCCACAGCCCGCTGCCCGGCACAAAGAGAACCACACTTATCCAGACCTAGCGACCCTCAGAAGCGCCCTGATGGGGTCACCTTGCTACCTTGGAAGGATGGTAAGCAAGTGGTATGGGACTACACGTGCGCTGCCACACTGGCCAGTACCTACCTCCACTACAGCACACGTGAAAGCGGTGGTGCTGCTTCTTTCAGGGAATCGCAAAAAATTATTAAATGCAAAGGTCTAGCACACTGCTACAGCTTTGTTCCGATCGGCTCGGAGACCCTCGGTTCGTGGGGAAAATGTGCATTGAAGTTCCTGAAGGAATTGGGGGACAAATTGATCAGCGCTACAAAAGACCAGAGAGCAAAATGTTTCTTGTTCCAGCACCTCAGTGTTGCGATTCAGAGGGGAAATGCCAGTTGCGTCTTAGGCACTAGTCCAACTTCAGAGGAATTCGAAGAAGTGTTTGACTTGCAACAATGATCGAACCCGTCTGTGACATTCATCAATGTTTCCCATTGTTGTGTTTTTCAAGAGATCCATAACCTTTAAGCACCTTTTTGCATTATTATTTTTGTATCAACCCATGTATATCTTGTAACCATCAAATGCATAATAAAGCACAAAAAATAAAAAAGGAAGGGGGTGGTAGGAGAAAAGCACATAGAAACTGTATTGGAGGGGATCTAAACATTCCCTCTAATGCGTTATGCATGGGTTCCTCCGAGGCTATGGGTCCCCCTTCTTCCAGCTAGAGGTGGTACTCCCCTCCTATATATATATATATATATATATATATATATATATATATATATATATATATATATATATATATATATATATATATATATATATTAGTATATTTTGGTAGCAGTCTTTCCTGTAAACATATATTATTAAATATGACCGAAAAAGTAAGATTAATAATTCTAACACGAATTTTCTCGATCTTTCGTATATTTCTTTTCACTGTTGGTGGTAATTCAAAAATCAATTCTCCAAAATTCATTTTTATTTCTAGTCTATTTCTAGACTTGAAATAAAAATGAATTTTGGAGAATTGATTTTTGAATTACCACCAACAGTGAAAAGAAATGTACGAAAGATCGAGAAAATTCGTGTTAGAATTATTAATCTTACTTTTTCGGTCATATTTAATAATATATGTCTACAGGAAAGACTGCTACCAAAATATACTAATATATATATATATATATATATATATATATATATATATATATATATATATATATATATATATATATATATATATATATATATATATATATATATATATGTATGTATGTATCTTACACATTGGTCACTCACATTCCCGGGACCTCTATCGGCCGCCATGAGAAGTCCAATATCGAATTCCTGTATTTTCCAGCTGAGTGTCTGGCGGTGTCCGCCGCCCTGGAAAATCCGCATCGGCAAGTTTCATAAATTTTATAGAATTTATACCTTGTCAATTTAACTGCAATTTAATGGGCGACCGCCGTTAGGACATCAATAGGAAGAATAATTAATCCATATTAATCTATTTATATCCCGATACCAATCCCTTCTAACCGCATCATGTTTGACATGGCATGGTAAATTAGGAATAGCTGTTCATTTCTTTTTTATACTTCGTTGCCCAATTTTGTTTCGTCTATAAATGTTGAGAAGTGATGACTATCGGTCGGTCCCGAGGAACTGGGGGCAGTTAAAAATGGATTCACAAGGAGTTAGAACTATAGAAGATCATTTACAACGCTAACCAACAAATGTAAATTTTCTTCTGTCCACCATGGACAGGGTTAGGGATCTGAGAAACATAAAATTCTGTGATTTATTGAACAATACACCACTGAGGGTGGTTGTAGGGCTTTTAAAATGCTAATCTAAGCTACAAACATAAATGCACAGATTTCTGTCTGTCCAACAGACGTAAACCTGTAAGACGAATTTGTACCTATACTTAATGATCAAGTCACTTCTATAAAATTTACTATAGAGACTGAAAATGATAAATGTTTCCCATTCACACACATATATATATATATATATATATATATATATATATATATATATATATATATATATATATATATATAAATATATATATATATATATATATATATATATATATATATATATATATATATATATATATATATATATATATATATATATATATATATATATAGGGGGGGTATATATATATACCCCCCCTATATAATAGGGGGGGTATATATATATAGGGGGGGAATATATATAGGGGGGTACCACCACTGGTGCATTTATAGGGACCCACAGCCTCAGAGAAGGGAACACAGAGCACTCAGGGAAAAACTTGACATTTAACTCTGAATACGAAAGAGTGTTCACTTCTCCTACCACCCCCTTTTTTTTTTTTTTTTATTTATTATGATGTACACTTTATTATGCAAGGTTATACAGTTACATATCTGATTTTATACAAAAAATAAACATTAAGAGGACACAAGAAAAAGTTCGCTTCCTAGAGGCTGTAGATTTCCTCGAACTCCTCCGACGCCGGGCAGGAACCGAGGATGCAGCGGGCATTTCCCCTCTGGATCGCGACACTGAGGCGCTGAAAGAGAAAACTTGCTGCTCTAGGGTCTCTTGTGGTGTCAATGAGCTTGGAACCAAGATCCTTAAGAAACCTTCTTGCACTCTCACCCCATGGGCCTAGGGTCTCAGACCCTATTGGAACGAAATTGTACCTTTGATCTAATTGCCTGTACTTGACTGACTTGTTTTTCTCTGTGTGTCGCTGCGGCTCCCGCCGTGCCGGCAGAGAGGGTGATGTATGTCGTTGCCAGGGTGGATACGCAAGTATAGTCCCATGCTAACTGCCTGCCACCCTTCCACGGACGCAGTGTGATTCCGTCTGGTCGGCCGGCAAAGCTAACAGAGTCACGGTTCAGTAGGTTGTGGGGCTCTCTCTCCACTGGACACTGAGCAGAGGCAAGGCTTCTTTTAATGATGTCGTTGACTTCGTCGTGTCTAGTGTGCCAACCACCCGATTTTCCACAGTGCAGGCCATGCAATCCATATTCGTCAGCATCTGCCTCGCCGCAAATACACCTGTGAACAGTGTGGATAGGGGCAGCTAGGCGGAGAGCGACTGCAATACGGAGCTCCTGCGGATCAAGACGTGTGCCTGTCGCAGACATAGGGACTGCCAGAAGGAAGTCCCCTGCATGGGGAGCCTGCACAGCTGTGAGGCGTGCACGATCACTGGGGGTTGTTGCTGCCTCCAGCAAAGCTGTGGCTTCTTTGTCTACAATGGGGCTGTCCCAACTGGATTGTTTCTTGGCTTTCGGCATGGCTGGTCTGAGTGCTGGGTCTGTCATGGCACCCCATTTCGTGTCGCATTCCGTGTAGTGGGGGTCCTGTATCCCCGCTACATCACTCAGGGTGTCAGGTAGAATTTCCTTAACCAGGTCATCTGATGCTGAGGAGGAAGACAGGAAGGCTGGGACAGCAATTTGGGTGGCGGTGCGGACACCCAAGCCACCGAGCCTGACAGGAAGAGTGGCTTGTTTCCACTGGCATTCGTTGAGGGAGAGGTTAACAACTTTTTCCAGCATGGTCTTCAGTAGGAGGTCATACTCGTCAAGCTTTGGGTTGTTGTAAGATGGGGCGCACCTCAGAAAGTAGGTTAGCCTCGGAAGGGAAAGGCATTTGGTGAGGAGATAAAAAGCATCGTGGGCATCGATGTCACCTATTCTGTCTTCCATCCTCCTAAGGTCTGCGATTTTCTTGTCGAGGATCTCCTCAATGGCGTTAGACCCGAGGGGAGCTCCAAGGAGGGTGCTGTTCTCGGCCCTAATGACATGGGCTCCAGGCAAGGCAGACCTTATTCTAGCTACGATGTCTGGGTTGGAGGAGACTACTTCACACTTGGAAGGGTTCAGGACGAGACCCAGGCTTACTTCTTACTCCCTTATTTTCCTGATATCTGACAAGAGGTGGTCTACGGTGCCAGCTATAGTGCCATCATCCAAAAACCAGATGTTGAACTCGCTGGACAAGCTTTCGGTGATTTCTTTTAAGACTAAGCAGAAAAGAAGGGGAGCAAGAGGATCACCTTGCTGAACACCTTCACATGATCTGATTTCATGTTCACCAAAGAGCAGTTTTGACTCGCCACTGTAGCACGATAGTATGAACGGGTAGAGGGGCCGGAAATGGCGATGTACGGCACAAAGTACTGCATCTCTTCTTACCATGTTGAAGGCATTCTTAAAGTCCAGTTTGAGCAGGGCCTTTTCATCAGAAATGTTTGTGATGTATGCTCGTGCTGCATGGGCAGCCGCTTCACAGCCTTGGGGGATTCCAAATCCTAGCTGGATTGGTTTCAGCAATTCAGCCGCTTGCTGGCTGACAACCCTCGTAGCAGCCTTGGCAATCAGGCGTCGGAGAGTGTTGCCAACAGCGATTGGCCTGATTCCTTCGTCCTTCTTTTTGAGAGCACAGAGGGAGGCACCAAAAAAGAGAGGCCTGATGACCTCAGGTATCTCACCAGCCAGACACATGTTGACGAACCTTGTGAGTTCCATAAGAAGATCTTGTGCAGCATCACCAACCGCAGGATTTAACATTTGCTTGATATGTTGAGGTTTTAACCCTGTAAAGCCGCCTGCTGACCCAGGTGGAAAAGAAAGGGCTGCTTTGTAGACCTCAGATTCACCAACGGTTAATGGGTCTGAAATGGTGTCTGCTGATGGCGGAACGATGTTGTCGCCTTGAGGGGCTCTGGGTGGGTGCTTGCTTTGCAGGGCCCGTGCTGTGGCTGAGTTTCGAGGAGCAATTTTCTCGTCACTGGTGAGGACTCTAATAGCACTTGCGGTATTTCCCTCTTCAATTTTCTTGGTGATTTGTGCTCTGATTTTGTACGTTTCCGGTATGTTGCTGTTACCATTTCTGCGGTGGGTGTGTTTTGCTCGGAGAGGCAGGCGAACTAGGTTGTCCCCTCTTGGGTATTCATTTATCGCCCTCAGGACCGAGGAAGCAAGTGATTTGTCCCTCCTTGGAGGGACGTTGAGGCATACATTGCCAAACAGAAGGACATTATGCCACGCTTGAATGTTTTCCGGTGCATCATTGACCCTTTTCAGAAGATTACAAAGTTTGGCTGCTGCATTTGGGCGGGCTGCTTTTGGGATGTGTGGTAATGTTCTAGCAGACGTCGCTATGATCGCTTGGGTGAGGTTCTCAGATGAGATTAGGTTAATGGGAGTCTCTTCTCTAACTGTTAATGGCAGCTGGCCATTGCTTCCCTTCGGAAGCTGGTGGGAACCACTGCATCTTTCGTCGTTGAAGGTGTGAAAGCGGATAACACCACCGGTGGAGTTTATGGCGGTGTTTTTGTTGCATACTCGGCAGAAACCTCTTTTAGGAGCAGTTGTTGGCACCTCAAGGCTTGTGGAGTCCTGCCCGACCGCTGGGACCCCTTCCATTTCAACTCGGTTGGCAGAGTTAAACTGTGCATTATTCTATAGAGGGGAGCAAACACACTGGGTCATGGCCAAGCAACTGGGTGTGGAGCCAGCAACTGGGTGTGGAGGCATCAACTGGGTGTGGAGCCAGCAACTGGGTGTGGAGGCATCAACTAGGTGTGGAGGCATCAGCTGGGTGTGGCGGCATCAGCTGGGTGTGGAGGCCGCGGCCGGGTGTGGAGGCCGCGGCTGGGTGTGGAGGCCGGTGGGGCGAGGGTCAGCTCAGGTAGTGAGGTGCGGGGGGGGGGATGGGGTCGGTTTGGGGGGGGGAGGCGTGGTATCGAGTGGGCTATACACATGACACACAATATACATTCATATATATGTACACCAGGGTATGTATGACACTGAGAATATGGGGTTGGCACTTTGTTATATGTATGACACTTTGTGGTGTGTATGGCACTGAGTATCGGAGTTGGCACTTTGAGATGTATATTTCACTATGGCACTATATATATACATGGTATTCACTTTGTATGTCGGGGCCGCAAAGTATACACCAAACAGACAGAAATTGTTCACTATCATTCACTGAGCCCACGAGGGAGGTGGTGGGGTGGTGTGGTGGTGAGGGCAGTTTGAAATGCGGCCACTACCAGCCTCCTCCGCCTGACCGGTGAGCGGGTGTTCCTAGTGACGCCTTACTCTAAGGTTCACTTTCCCTCACGCGCCTCCCTCCGCCCCCGCCCTTCCCCATCCCGCCCCGGCCGTTAAGGTGGTAGGCCTCCCTCACTGGCACTGTTGCTGGTGTGTTCAAGCTTGACAAACAGGAGAAAATTGTAAAATACCGTTGACTGGGACGATGGAGGGACTTCAAACGCTGAAGATGTCTTGTAATGATGTTCACATATGTCCTGACCAACGCCCCACCTGCTTGACCTCACTGTTTTGTGATAAAGTATGAAGGTAGCCCGGAGCTCCACGGTGCGTCCGGTCTCCACGATACCCCGAGGAGGTATATATATATATATATATATATATATATATATTAGTATATTTTGGTAGCAGTCTTTCCTGTAGACATATATTATTAAATATGACCGAAAAAGTAAGATTAATAATTCTAACACGAATTTTCTCAATCTTTCATACATTACGCTTCACTGTTGGAGGTAAATCAAAAATCACTTCTCCAAAATTCATTTTTATTTCTAGTCTGACGCGACACGGGCGCGTTTCGTTTAACTTATTACATTTTCAAAGACTTCACAAATACACAACTGATTAGAACTTACGTCTCTCTGATATTATATCTACATTTGAGTGAGGTGGGAAGGATGATGTGGCATTAACACAAGACAGAACAGGGGATATTAATAGGGTATTAAAAGTATCAACACAAGACAGAACAGAAAACAATGGGTATTGAATAGAAGTGTTTGTAGAAAGCCTATTGGTCCATATTTCTTGATGCTTCTATATTGGAGCGGAGTCTTGAGGTGGGTAGAGTATAGTTGTGCAATAATTGGCTGTTGATTGCTGGTGTTGACTTCTTGATGTGTAGTGCCTCGCAAACGTCAAGCCGCCTGCTATCGCTGTATCTATCGATGATTTCTGTGTTGTTTACTAGGATTTCTCTGGCGATGGTTTGGTTATGGGAAGAGATTATATGTTCCTTAATGGAGCCCTGTTGCTTATGCATCGTTAAACGCCTAGAAAGAGATGTTGTTGTCTTGCCTATATACTGGGTTTTTTGGAGCTTACAGTCCCCAAGTGGGCATTTGAAGGCATAGACGACGTTAGTCTCTTTTAAAGCGTACTGTTTTGTGTCTGGAGAGTTTCTCATGAGTAGTCTGGCCGTTTTTCTGGTTTTATAGTAAATCGTCAGTTCTATCCTCTGATTTTTGTCTGTAGGGATAACGTTTCTATTAACAATATCTTTCAGGACCCTTTCCTCCGTTTTATGAGCTGTGGAAAAGAAGTTCCTGTAAAATAGTCTAATAGGGGGTATAGGTGTTGTGTTAGTTGTTTCTTCAGAGGTTGCATGGCTTTTCACTTTCCTTCTTATGATGTCTTCGATGAAACCATTGGAGAAGCCGTTATTGACTAGAACCTGCCTTACCCTACAGAGTTCTTCGTCGACTTGCTTCCATTCTGAGCTGTGGCTGAGAGCACGGTCGACGTATGCGTTAACAACACTCCTCTTGTACCTGTCGGGGCAGTCGCTGTTGGCATTTAGGCACATTCCTATGTTTGTTTCCTTAGTGTAGACTGCAGTGTGGAAACCTCCGCCCTTTTCCATGACTGTTACATCTAGAAAAGGCAGCTTTCCATCCTTTTCCGTCTCGTAAGTGAAACGCAGCACGGAACTCTGCTCAAATGACTCCTTCAGCTCCTGCAGATGTCTGACATCAGGTACCTGTGTAAAAATGTCGTCAACATACCTGCAGTATATGGCCGGTTTCAAGTTCATGTCGACTAAGACTTTTTGCTCGATGGTACCCATGTAGAAGTTTGCAAACAGGACACCTAGGGGAGAACCCATGGCGACCCCATCTACTTGCTTATACATGTGCCCATCCGGGCTCAAGAAGGGTGCCTCTTTAGTACAAGCTTGGAGTAGTTTCCTCAGAATACTTTCTGGCATGTCAAGAGGAGTACAGGCTGGATCACGATACACTCTGTCGGCTATCATTCCGATTGTCTCGTCCACAGGTACGTTGGTAAACAGCGATTCTACGTCCAACGAGGCTCTTATCCCTGTGGCCCGTGTGCCCCGCAGTAAGTCCACAAATTCCTTTGGAGTCTTCAGGCTGAAGGCGCAAGGAACATAAGGAGTCAGCAGGCCGTTGAGTCGCTTCGCCAGTCTGTACGTGGGTGTGGGTATCTGGCTAATGATTGGCCGAAGTGGGTTTCCAGGCTTGTGCGTCTTGACATTTCCATACGCATATCCAGGTTTATATTCCCCAATGATCTTTGGCAGGTGGAGTCCGGATTTCTTGGCGTTCACAGTTTCGATCAGTTTGTTGACCTTTGCTTTTAATTCGGCTGTAGTGTCCTTCGTTACCCTTTGGAACTTAGTTTGGTCAGAGAGTATGATGTTCATTTTCGCCAGATATTCGTCTTTTTTAAGAATGACATATATTGGCGACTTGTCACCTCTCCTGACAACTATCTCCTTGTTCTCACGAAGGCTTTTAGCTGCCGCTTTAAGCTCGGGGGACAGTATGGTGCTTCTGTAGTTGCCTCGATTCTTTCCTCCTTCTGCAATAAGTTCTGCTTGTAAGGTATCTTTGGTAGTGACCTTCTTTTGTGTCTCGAGGTCGAATATGTCGTCCAACAGAATTTCCAACTCTACTTTCCGGGCCATTTCACTCGGTCTGGACATAACATGACAGTTTATGCCCAGATTTAGGAGAGTGACTTGGTCCTCAGTGAGGTTAATTCCTGCAAGGTTCAGGAAGCCATCTCTTGGTCGTGGAATTGCCATAGGTCCTCCATATAATGTTGTTAGTTTCTTGATAATCCTTGTTTCAGTGCTGAGGTGATGTTGGTCTGTGAGGATGTCGAGGTGTTGTTCAATGCGGGTACGGATACTATGGTCGATGTTGCTATTTCTCCACTCGTTTGTAGCATGAAGTAGTTGCGTTTTATTGTCTTTGATTTCATTCTCTGCCTTGTATATCTGATCACGAATCAGATCCTGGCGATATTTTATCGTGAAGGCTTGATTCCTTGCTGCTGGGTCGTGCACTTTAATATTAGTATATTTTGGTAGCAGTCTGTACGAAAGATTGAGAAAATTCGTGTTAGAATTATTAATCTTACTTTTTCGGTCATATTTAATAATATATGTCTACAGGAAAGACTGCTACCAAAATATACTAATATTAAAGTGCACGACCCAGCAGCAAGGAATCAAGCCTTCACGATAAAATATCGCCAGGATCTGATTCGTGATCAGATATACAAGGCAGAGAATGAAATCAAAGACAATAAAACGCAACTACTTCATGCTACAAACGAGTGGAGAAATAGCAACATCGACCATAGTATCCGTACCCGCATTGAACAACACCTCGACATCCTCACAGACCAACATCACCTCAGCACTGAAACAAGGATTATCAAGAAACTAACAACATTATATGGAGGACCTATGGCAATTCCGCGACCAAGAGATGGCTTCCTGAACCTTGCAGGAATTAACCTCACTGAGGACCAAGTCACTCTCCTAAATCTGGGCATAAACTGTCATGTTATGTCCAGACCGAGTGAAATGGCCCGGAAAGTAGAGTTGGAAATTCTGTTGGACGACATATTCGACCTCGAGACACAAAAGAAGGTCACTACCAAAGATACCTTACAAGCAGAACTTATTGCAGAAGGAGGAAAGAATCGAGGCAACTACAGAAGCACCATACTGTCCCCCGAGCTTAAAGCGGCAGCTAAAAGCCTTCGTGAGAACAAGGAGATAGTTGTCAGGAGAGGTGACAAGTCGCCAATATATGTCATTCTTAAAAAAGACGAATATCTGGCGAAAATGAACATCATACTCTCTGACCAAACTAAGTTCCAAAGGGTAACGAAGGACACTACAGCCGAATTAAAAGCAAAGGTCAACAAACTGATCGAAACTGTGAACGCCAAGAAATCCGGACTCCACCTGCCAAAGATCATTGGGGAATATAAACCTGGATATGCGTATGGAAATGTCAAGATGCACAAGCCTGGAAACCCACTTCGGCCAATCATTAGCCAGATACCCACACCCACGTACAGACTGGCGAAGCGACTCAACGGCCTGCTGACTCCTTATGTTCCTTGCGCCTTCAGCCTGAAGTCTCCAAAGGAATTTGTGGACTTACTGCGGGGCACACGGGCCACAGGGATAAGAGCCTCGTTGGACGTAGAATCGCTGTTTACCAACGTACCTGTGGACGAGACAATCGGAATGATAGCCGACAGAGTGTATCGTGATCCAGCCTGTACTCCTCTTGACATGCCAGAAAGTATTCTGAGGAAACTACTCCAAGCTTGTACTAAAGAGGCACCCTTCTTGAGCCCGGATGGGCACATGTATAAGCAAGTAGATGGGGTCGCCATGGGTTCTCCCCTAGGTGTCCTGTTTGCAAACTTCTACATGGGTACCATCGAGCAAAAAGTCTTAGTCGACATGAACTTGAAACCGGCCATATACTGCAGGTATGTTGACGACATTTTTACACAGGTACCTGATGTCAGACATCTGCAGGAGCTGAAGGAGGCATTTGAGCAGAGTTCCGTGCTGCGTTTCACTTACGAGACGGAAAAGGATGGGAAGCTGCCTTTTCTAGATGTAACAGTCATGGAAAAGGGCGGAGGTTTCCACACTGCAGTCTACACTAAGGAAACAAACATAGGAATGTGCCTAAATGCCAACAGCGACTGCCCCGACAGGTACAAGAGGAGTGTTGTTAACGCATACGTCGACCGTGCTCTCAGCCACAGCTCAGAATGGAAGCAAGTCGACGAAGAACTCTGTAGGGTAAGGCAGGTTCTAGTCAATAACGGCTTCTCCAATGGTTTCATCGAAGACATCATAAGAAGGAAAGTGAAAAGCCATGCAACCTCTGAAGAGACAACTAACACAACACCTATACCCCCTATTAGACTATTTTACAGGAACTTCTTTTCCACAGCTCATAAAACGGAGGAAAGGGTCCTGAAAGATATTGTTAATAGAAACGTTATCCCTACAGACAAAAATCAGAGGATACAACTGACGATTTACTATAAAACCAGAAAAACGGCCAGCCTACTCATGAGAAACTCTCCAGACACAAAACAGAACGCTTTAAAAGAGACTAACGTCGTCTATGCCTTCAAATGCCCACTTGGGGACTGTAAGCTCCAAAAAACCCAGTATATAGGCAAGACAACAACATCTCTTTCTAGGCGTTTAACGATGCATAAGCAACAGGGCTCCATTAAGGAACATATAATCTCTTCCCATAACCAAACCATCGCCAGAGAAATCCTAGTAAACAACACAGAAATCATCGATAGATACAGCGATAGCAGGCGGCTTGACGTTTGCGAGGCACTACACATCAAGAAGTCAACACCAGCAATCAACAGCCAATTATTGCACAACTATATTCTACCCACCTCAAGACTCCGCTCCAATATAGAAGCATCAAGAAATATGGACCAATAGGCTTTCTACAAACTCTTCTATTCAATACCCATTGTTTTCTGTTCTGTCTTGTGTTGATACTTTTAATACCCTATTAATATCCCCTGTTCTGTCTTGTGTTAATGCCACATCATCCTTCCCACCTCACTCAAATGTAGATATAATATCAGAGAGACGTAAGTTCTAATCAGTTGTGTATTTGTGAAGTCTTTGAAAATGTAATAAGTTTTACGAAACGCGCCCGTGTCGCGTCAGACTAGAAATAAAAATGAATTTTGGAGAAGTGATTTTTGATTTACCTCCAACAGTGAAGCGTAATGTACGAAAGATTGAGAAAATTCGTGTTAGAATTATTAATCTTACTTTTTCGGTCATATTTAATAATATATATATATATATATATATATATATATATATATATATATATATATATATATATATATATATATATATATATATACTTATTCATAGGGAAGATTTTTCACTAAAGTTTAGTGTCTACAGAAAGCCTACGAATAATTTATCTTATGTTCATTATTTCTCAAGGCATAGATACAATGTGAAAAAATTATTTTTTTCCTCTATGTACCTAAGAGCTCTTTGGGTTGTTAGTCCAGAATTCATAGATGAAGAGTTTAAGAATATTGAATCTATTGGTCTCAAGCTTTGTTATCCACTGAGTTTTTTGGAAGTTTGCCGTAGAAAAGCACGTCGTACATATTATATTAATATATGCAGTGAGAAAATTCGGCCAAAGAATGTGTTATGTTTACCATATTTTTCTGGATTTGAAAATGTGGTCAATGCCTTGAAACTTTTTTATATACATGTATTGTTTAACTACGAAAATACTGTTGGTAAACTATTAGTTAGAAACAGCTCTCATAGTGATAATTGTTATTTATAAAATACCTTGTAAAAACTGTAATAGTTCTATGTTGAGCAAACATCTAAAGATTTGAAATGTAGAATTTCGCAACATAAATACTCTGTTAGACATGGCCAACTGTATAATGCTTTGTTCATTCCTCAGAAAATTCTCACCTTATTGATTGGGAGATGGCTTCTTCAATAACGAATTGTAAAACACTTTCAATATGAAAATAATTGAATCTGCTTTAATACAGATTACAAAATCCTTTATTATCAACATTAGCAATGGTATGCATAATTTAGATTCATTTTAGATTTATCAGTTAAAGGGCAATTTGAGTAGGATCTTTGATGCACATTTATCTCACAAATTCATTGTTAATATCTACTATCTTATGCTATTATTATCCATGTATGGGCCTATTGATGCAGCTCTTATTTTACAGCCCCATATGATGCAGCTCTTATTTTATGGGCCCATAAGATGATGTTATTTAAGATTCGGTACTTGGAACAAAAAGTTCAAAGTCGCATGGACTATGGTGATCCCATAGTGGAATTACTTGGCACAGGAGAGGGGCTATAACTTCCCCATATGATGCAGCTCTTATTTTACATTTACCTAATCCCATTCATATATTTGTCATTGTACCTCACTTCACTTCACCTCTCTCTCCTGCCTATTATTGTCCAAACATATTGACTTGTAAATCATTCCTTCTGAAGATGAATTAATATACGAAAGTTCTTAAGGAAATTCCAGTTTCTACAAAAAGAGGTGTTATAGGTGCTTTTGTAAAAGCCCCTATAACAGACACATAATTGAATCTGCTTTGATACAGATTACAAAAGACAGTAATTTGAACATTAGCAGTGGCTTATATAACTTAGATCCATTTTTAATAGATCAATTAAAGGGCGATTTAAGTAGGATCATAGGAACACATTTGTCTCACTAATTCATTGTAAATATTTACTATTTTATGCTATAATTATCCATGTGTGGGCCTGTGTGTGGTTGCTGCATCGGATGGGCCAATAGGGCCTCTGCAGTGTCCACGTATTGTACCTCACCTCACTCTACCATTCTCTCCTGCCTATTTATGTCCAGTACTCCACCTGTAAAACCACTCCTTCTGAAGATGTATTAATATACGAAAGTACTTAAGGAAATTCCTGTTTCAATTTTCCTCTGTGATCTGACACTGTCATATATATATATATATATATATATATATATATATATATATATATATATATATATATATATATATATATATATATATATATAAATAAATAAATAAATATATATATATATATATATATATATATATATATATATATATATATATATATATATATATATATATGTATATATATATATATATATATATATATATATATATATATATATATATATATATATATCGTACCAAGTAGCCAGAACGCACTTCTCGGCCTACTATGCAAGGCCCGATTTGCCTAATAGGCCGAGTGATTTTTCATTATTTCAATAAATTGTTTCCAATTAGTTTATTTTAATTATTATTATTATATAATATTAGAAACAAATTATTGACAAAATTGTGTTAGTTTAGGTAATGTTTAGATAGGTTAAGTTAGGTAGGGTTGGTTAGGTTCGGTCATATATTTACGTTAGTTTTAACTCATATTTAAACAAATTACCTTATACATTATGAAATAGCCAGATTTATCCTTTCATAAGAGAAAAAATAGAAAAATAAATAATATCAGGAAAACTTGGCTTATTAGGCAAATCGGGCCTTGCATAGCAGCCGAGTACGACGTTCTGGCTACTAGGTACAACATATATATATATATATATATATATATATATATATATATATATATATATATATATATATATATATATATATATATATATATATATATATATATATATATTATTAAATATGACCGAAAAAGTAAGATTAATAATTCTAACACGAATTTTCTCTATCTTTCTTACGTTTCTTTTCACTGTTCATTCATGTAATTCAAAGATCAATTCTCCAAAATTCATTTTTATTTCTAGTCTGACGCGACACTTGAGCACGTTTCGTAAAACTTATTACATTTTCAAAGACTTTAGTTTACAAACACACAACTGAAACTGAATAGAGCTTTACACATCTTCGAGGTTTATATCTACATTTGGGTGAGGTGGATGAGGTGAAAAACGAACTTTCAACAATGGGTATTAAATTCAAACACAAGACAGAACACGAAACAATGGGTATTGAATGGAAGTAATTGTAGAAAGCTATTGGTCCATATTTCTTGATGCTTCTATATTGGAGCGGAGTCTTGAAGTGGGTAGAATATAGTTGTGCATTAATTGGCTGTTGATTGCTGTTGTTGACTTCTTGATATGTAGTGCCTCGCAGACGTCAAGCCGCCTGCTATCGCTGTATCTATCGATGATTTCTGTGTTGTTTGCTAAGATTTCTCTGGTGATGGTTTGTTTGTGGGAAGAGATTATATGTTCCTTAATGGAGCCCTGTTGCTTATGCATTGTTAAACGCCTGGAAAGAGATGTTGTTGTCTTGCCTATATACTGGTTTTTTTGAGGCTTACAGTCCCCAAGAGAGCATTTGAAGGCATAGACGACGTTGGTCTCTTTTAAAGCGTTCTGCTTTGTGTCTGGAGAGTTTCTCATGAGTAGGCTGGCCGTTTTTCTGGTTTTATAGTAAATCGTCAGTTGTATCTTCTGATTTTTGTCTGTAGGGATAACGTTTCTACTGACAATATCTTTAAGGACCCTTTCCTCCGTTTTATGAGCTGTGGAAAAGAAGTTCCTGTAAAATAGTCTAATAGGGGGTATAGGTGTTGTGTTAGTTGTCTCTTCAGAGGTTGCATGGCGTTTCTCTTTCCTTCTTATGATGTCTTCCACGAAACCATTGGAGAAGCCGTTGTTGACTAGGACATGCCTTACCCTACAGAGTTCTTCGTCGACTTGCTTCCATTCTGAGCTGTGGCTGAGGGCACGGTCGACATAAGCGTTAACAACACTCCTCTTGTACCTGTCCGGGCAGTCGCTGTTGGCATTCAGGCACATTCCTATGTTCGTTTCCTTAGTGTAGACTGCAGTGTGGAAAACTCCGCTCCTTTCCATGACTGTTACATTTAGAAAGGGCAGCTTCCCATCCTTCTCCATCTCGTAGGTGAAACGCAACACAGAATTCTGCTCAAATGCCTCCTTCAGCTCCTGCAGATGTCTGACATCAGGTACCTGTGTAAAAATGTCGTCAACATACCTGCAGTATATGGCCGGTTTCAAGTTCATGTCGACTAAGACTTTTTGCTCGATGGTACCCATGTAGAAGTTCGCAAGAAGAGGTTAGGTTTGGTAGCCGAAAAAGTTTGGTTAGGTTACGTTAGGTAGGTTAGGTAGTCAAAAAACAGTTAATTCATGAAAACTTTGCTTATTAGGCAAATCGGGCATTGCATAGTAGGCTGAGAAGTGCGTTCTGGCTACTAGGTACGATATATATATATATATATATATATATATATATATATATATATATATATATATATATATATATATATATATATATATATATATATATATATATATGTCGTACCTAGTAGCCAGAACGCACTTGTCAGCCTACTATGCAAGGCCAAATTTGCCTAATAAGCCAAGTTTTCCTGAATTAATATATTTTCTCAATTTTTTTTCTTATGAAAAGATAAAGCTACCCATTTCATTATGTATGAGGTCAATTTTTTTTATTGTAGTTAAAATTAACGTAGATATATGACCGAACCTAACCAACCCTACCTAACCTAACCTAACCTATCTTTATAGGTTAGGTTAGGTTAGGTAGCCAAAAAAGTTAGGTTAGGTTAGGTTAGGTAGGTTAGGTCGTCGAAAAACAATTAATTCAAGAAAACTTGGCTTATTAGGCAAATCGGGCCTTGCATAGTAGGCTGAGAAGTACGTTCTGGCTACTAGGTACGACATATATATATATATATATATATATATATATATATATATACATATGTGTGTATATCACGAAAATAAACACGTGATTAAGAATGTGACAATGTCAGACCACGGAGGAAAAATGAAACAGGAAATTTCCTTAAGTACTTTCGTATATTAAATACATCACCTTCTGAAGATGTATTTAATATACGAAAGTACTTAAGGAAATTTCCTGTTTCATTTTTCCTCCGTGGTCTGACATTGTCATATATATACATATATATATTATATGTATAAATTTGTGAGGGTACCACCTCTGGTGCCAATGTGGGGACCCATAGCCTCGGAGAAGAAAATAAAAAGTATTCAGAGGAGACCTTGTGGTTTCTCACTGAACACTAATATTATCTTCTCCTACCACCCCCATTCTTTTGTATGTACACATATATATTTACTTTATTTGAACTTTGTTATAAAAAAGGAGTTACATATGGGTTACAAAGATGGTTATCATAGGTTGTCGAGTTCCTCCAGCTCCTCAGATGGCGGGCAGGAACCCTGGATGCAGTGCGCATTTGCCCTCTGTATCGCCACACTGAGGCGCTGGAAAAGAAAGCTTGCAGCTCTTGGGTCCCTTGTTGTTTCAATGAGCCTAGAACCCAGTTCCTTCAAAAAACTGGTAGCACTTCTACCCCAGGCGCCGAGTGTCTCAGAAGTCTATTGTGTGTCTATTTTCTATTGTGTGTTCTATTTTCTTACTTTTCGAAGTGTATATTTATATATATATATATATATATATATATATATATATATATATATATATATATATATATATATATATATATATATATATATATATATATGTCGTACCTAGTAGCCAGAACGCACTTCTCGGCCTACTATGCAAGGCCCGATTTGCCTAATAAGCCAATTTTTCATGAATAAATATATATTCTCTAATTTTTTTCTTATGAAATGATAAAGCTACCCATTTCATTATGTATGAGGTCAATTTTTCTTTATTGGAGTTAAAATTAACGTAGATATGTGACCGAACCTAACCAACCCTACCTAACCTAACCTATCTTTATAGGTTAGGTTAGGTTAGGTAGCCGGAAAAGTTAGATTAGGTAGGTTAGGTAGTCGAAAAACAATTAATTCATGAAAACTTGGCTTATTAGGCAAATCGGGCCTTGCATAGTAGGCTGAGAAGTGCGTTCTGGCTACTAGGTACGACATATATATATATATATATATATATATATATATATATATATATATATATATATATATATATATATATATATATATATATATATATATATATCATCTCCGGGCTCTGCCCGGAGCAGCCGTAGCAGTCGGTCGTGCAGGGGGTTGGGTCCCACATTTTTGCCCATTCAACAGTGCCTGAAGAAGCCAAGAATCGACTCATGTCTGTGTTCTTAGTGGGTCGAGGAGGCCTACCTCTCCAGCAGTGCAACAGAATCAACTGTAAAAGGTGTGTTGTTTTGGCGGGAGGCGCGCTAGGGAGGGGAAGGACACAGGCCTGGGTGAGGGTTATCTCAGTGCCTCCATAAACAACAGCCTCCAGGCGGGGAGGAGGCCTCAAGTGGAGGGGGGGGAGTGAAGGGGAGGCTCACAAACCTTCTGGTATTACAGCAGACTTATAGGTGAATATGTACGTCATTTCAGATGTCCGGTGGGTGTCTAGTGATAAACATAATGCACCAGTGAAACTTTGTGTTAATTGTGTGTGACCGCTGCCTGTGGCGGAACCCCTCCCCACCCCCCTTTCACTTGCCTCCCGCTTATCCCATGCCCACCGCACCCCACGCCCACCGCACCCTACGCCCACCGTTACCCCACGCCCACCGCACCCCACGCCCACCGCACCCCACGCCCACCGTTACCCCATGCCCACCTGTTATGGACCCGAGTTCAGCGTCGGAGCACGGAGCAGTGACGACAACGCCATCTGTGAGTCCGCTCCCGAAACCCACTCCAAATGGACGACGCCATCTTGTGGTGACAGGATAGGCCAGCAATAAGTGCTGGATTCCTGTCCTAGTCGACTCGCGACGTAGCCGCTGCTGACCTCTGGTGAGGTAGTGCTTAGACAGTGAACGCCATCTATGGAGTGAAGAGGTGGACGTTTCTGTCTAAGCTTGTGAGTGAAGCGTCCCAGTATTAATGACGTGTCTGATTGCAGAGTCGACCTGGGACTGCTGTCTTGGACGATGGATCAGTCTACCCAAGGCAGCGAAGGTCTATTCACCAGTCTGCTGAAGAAGCTGTGAGCCATCCCTGGACGAACTCTGTCGAGAGTAATAGCCTGCCTGAGGAGTGGCAGTGTTGGGAATCACCTTATCCGGGGTTGGCTGGTGGAGGAGACCACCCACTGGGGTGCTGTATGAGGAGAGTGACCAGCGAGTCACACGAGGCTCCTGGATAGGGCACGCAACCCTAAGTATCGGTCGTGGAGTGGCCTACACAGCGGAGCTGATCGGTACCTGCCAGCTGCAGGCTGGATTGTGGTTGAAGGCCTCCACGACGAAGCACCCAGTGGGACTGTGATTTGGCTGGCCTGTGGCCAGGGTTGATTCGTCGTAGAGTTATCATGGATGCAACGTGAACCACAGAAGCAGAGACCAGGGCTACCTAGAAGAAGCATCGCAGAGTGTTGAGCGTCTTCAGAGAGGGAGACCTCATTGTACATTGTGTACTTATAATTCCCTTTTATGACTTTAAATTACGGTGGTGGAAATATATATCGGAAAATTGAAATATTTGTATCCCTCCCCCTTTAGTTTTACTTGCGTTACGGAACACACCCCGTGAAAGCCTCTACTAACTTGGAGCCGGATTCCCAAACTCTACTACCATTAGAGAAGAACCGGTTGCGTCCCAGTAGGGCCGTAACACCACCGCACCCCCACGCCCACCGCACCCCACGCCCACCACACTCCATGCCCACCGCACCCCAGGCCCACCGCACCCCACACCCACCGCACTCCATGCCCACCACACCCCACGCCCACTGCACCCCACACCCACCGCACCCCACGCCCACCGCACTCCATGCCCACCGCACCCCATGGCCACCGCCACCCCACGCCCACCGTCACCCCAAAACCACAGTCACATGCCCTGCGCCTTCCTCACCAGGAAACGGTGGACGGATACATGTGATGTGGTCAAGAGAGGGGGTCACCAGTGTGCCAATAAGTGTTTGAAAAAGAAAAGTTGAGTCCAGCCCGGGTGGTGAACATTGGAAGTATTGTGTTGAGTGCACCACACCCAGTGAGCCAGAACACATTCACCAGTGTTTAGTGACAAAAGGAAATTATCCAAGTGATAAGTGCCACAACCACCCCCTGAGTGTAGTGTTTCCCGCTCCCCCACTCCCCTTGTGTAGTGTCTCCCTACCCCCGCAGTGAGGCGCAGTGTCTTCTGCTCCTCCGCCCCCACCTCCCACGATCAGGTGGTTGCTCTTTCCCTTCCCTGCCCCCCTACCAGACCGGGCCAGCGCAGCCTCCCAACCCCCACCTACCACCTCCACGAGCCCTCCCACCCCAGGCATCTGCCTTGACATGACGCATGGCATAGGGGATAACCTGGTCCCCCCCCAGCCAGGAGGGAGAGACAAGTACTCCAGTGCAAGGTGACAGTCATTTCATCTAAGGAGATGGCAGAAGAAGCCGCGACCAGCCAGCTCACACCTCCCGAAGCCAATCAAAGGAGAGGCACCTGCAGTGTTTGTGGGAGCAACATCAGGGGAAACAGGAGAAGCAAAAAATGACATCATAGATCAGTCTGCTACCTAGAAGAACTTCACCTGCTTGAGCAAGCCCGTGAGCACATGCCTGTAGAGAGGTTACCTCCCTGGGAGGATGACTCATGCAAGATTATCATCAATGAAATGCCAACGAAAAAATCCAACATGTTACCTCAAGAAATGAGGCACAAGTATCTCGAGGAAATTTATAAAGAAGCCGGAGATGAACTAGATCAAGTCTACACTGACGGGTCATCTAATCCTGTCAATGGCAGGGCTGGTGCAGCATACACGGTAATCAAGGATAATAATCTCCAACGCAGAAATGAAGAAAAAGCGCGTATTGAGAACTATGCCTCTTTATCGAAAGCAGAGCTAACTGCCATTGTTATGGCATTAAGGTTTCTTGAACGGAACACTAATGGTGCAATGATTCAAAAGCAGCACTGCAAAGCCTAAGTAAAAATCGGACAGAAAATCTTGCAATAGTGGCTGAAATAAAGAGAGCTGTGAGAGTACTTACCAATCAGGAAAGAGTCGTCAAGTTTCTGTGGATCCCCTCCCATGTTGGAATATGTGGGAATGAACGAGCAGCAGATGTGCTGGCTGCTGAAGGCGCTGAAGGAGATCACATTGAATACTTCATACCCAAGACTCTACTACAAATTAGAGGTATTGTCAGGCAACATCACGATGACAAGGTAACTGAAGAAAGGAGGATAGAAGCAAAAACCAGTGACTCTGTACGCTGGTACAATATGGTTGCAGCTGGCAATCCCAATCATTATGGACGAATAGGAGGAGGACGTGGGAGAGAATCAGTAATAGCGAGAATCCGTCTTGGATACAAATATCCATGGAGATACGGAATGGAAACGACTGTTGATCAGCGAAATTGCAGAATTTGTGATGAGAGTGACGGACACCACCTTGACCACTATCTACGTAAATGTGAACATCTGAGAGACATTAGAAATATGTGTAGAATAATGAACGCACATTGTTTGAGTTAGGAAAACCCTATTTGTCAAATTTTGATACTGTTCTTAAAAGATTCCCCCATTTTGCACCCGCAAGGTAACGTAAGCTTTTAAGGGTTGACAGATGTTAATCTTCTTGTTTGAGGACTTGTTCACTTGAGACAGTTAAGCAAGTCCCAGCTGTGTCTGGATACAAGTGACAGGATGAACAACCCAGCGGGTTTTCTTCCTTTTGGGGAGTGTTGTACATGCTGCTATGGCGGTATGTCCACTCACAGGATGAGTGGCGCTGCCCAATAAACTCACCCCTCAGGGCAAAATTTAAAATTTAATCTGGATCAACACGGTTTCCTGAGTCATACGCCAGCATGGTGATTGTGCTAGGTCAGGGAGGCCTGACGTTGGTGGACGCAGCACTCAGGAGCATGTTGCACCAGTGCAAATCGCAACAGATTACATTGCAACAGATGACCTGCTACAGGAAATTAAAGCAACGTCAACCTCACCCTCACCCACTCACCCACATCCCAAAGGCCTCTCGCCCATTTGATGCCGGGAAATACACGGACCTCATCGGAAAAGTCAACAGAGGGTCAAATAACCTTGATGAACCAGATACCATCAAAGCCTGGTACAATCTGTTACTTTTTGGCAACGCATGCTTAGGCGTACCAGACAGAGGAGGCAACACTGGCCTCATCCATCAATAAAGCAATTAGAGATTTTCCTAGGGCTGACAACCTAGTCCGCCTCCCCAAACACACCAAACTCCGCCGAGGCAGACCAAGTACGACAATCAGCGACAACAAAAAATTAGGTACCCAAGTCAGCAAGAAAATTGAAGAGGGCAATACAGTCGGGGCACTCAGATTGATCACAAGTGAGCACAAAATTTTGCCCTGGGATGACACCACCGCCCAAGCACTGAGAGAAAAACACCCCCTCAGGGCCGTAGGTGGACCTCCCCCACAGGTCAGGGTCCCCCCCTAACCAGGAACCTCTCGTCCTCCGGGAGTCAGAGGTTTATAAAGATATCATTTCATTTCCCCCGGGCTCCTCAGGAGGCTACACAGGGGTAAGACCTCAACATGTGAAGGAAATGGTGAACCCTGTTCTTGGCCCAGCTGCAGATGCTGGGCCAAGTATCCGAATGGAATGCAGTATCCGAATGGAAGCAGCCACCATGCTGCAACCCAACCAGCTGGGGTTTGGAGTCCCCTAAGGCTGTGAAGCAGCGGCCCATGCTGCACGAGCCTACATTAGCTCTCTTACTGAAGACCAGACAGTAGTAAAATTAGATTTTAAAAACGCTTTCAACTCGGTTAAAATGGAAGTAGTCCTCACCGCAGTCCAGGAACATTGCCCAAGCATTCTCCCGTTTGTATCAGCAGGCTACAGCAAAGATTTAACCCTCCTGTTTGGCAAACACGAAGTCACCTCAGCAGAGGGAATTCAACAGGGAGACCCACTTGCACCGTTCCTCTTTTGCATAGCGGTTCGAGAAATTTCAACCAGACTGTCCAGTGAGCTCAACATCTGGTTCCTGGATGATGGAACTCTGGCAGGCACACAAGACTCCCTGCTTGGAAGACCTGCAGCTGGTGAAGACTCGGAGAGAGACCATGGGTCTCGTTTTTAACCCTTCCAAGTGCGAAATTATTGCATCCAGTGAGGTAATCATTAAAGCAGTGAAATCAATTTAACCAGAAGCCTCAGTGATTAAACCCACCGACAGCACACTACTTGGAGCACCGCTGGGCCACAATGTCATTGCTGCAGTCCTTGACGAAAAGTTTAACGATCTAAAGAGGATGGAAGCGAGAATAAGGGACTTGGACTCCCATGATGCCCTCTACCTTCTCACAAAGTGCCTTACCTTGCCCAGGCTAACATACTTCTTAATGTGTGCACCCACGTTTGGCAACCCACTTTTAAATCAATATGATGAGCTCCTCAGGTCAATATTCAGGAAGGCGCTCAACCTAGATTTAGATGTCAGTCAGTGGGACCAAGCAACACTACCAGTGAGATTTGGGGAGATAGGCATACAAAAGGCAACTGAGGTAGCACTTCCAGCATTCTTATCCTCATGTACAGCAGCCAACAAATTGGTAGGGCAGATCCTACCAGAGCGTATGAGAGAGACAGTGGGAACTCATGACCTAACGTTCATCGAAGCAGCCAGACCATTGCCAATGCCAATGGACACCATTACACACTCTCAACCACGACCAAAAGCCCCAAAAGACCACAAGCAGGCCCACTGGGATAGCACCATGATGGAAAAAACTGTCACAGCAATGACTGACAATGCTGATGCTGAAAACAAAGCCCGCCTCCTAGTGGTAACAGCACCCTACGCCTGGGATTTTTTATTTGCTGTGCCCAATGCAGCCCTGGGAACTTGCCTCAATCTTGACACTCTCCGCATTGGAGTTGCCCTTCGCCTTGCTGTCCCCATCCTCACCAAACATAGGTGCATCTGCAGTACTGTGATGGCAGACCAATATGGTCGTCATGGTCTGGTATGTCGTAAATCACAGGGTAAGATTGCAAGACATGAAGAAGTCAACGACATCATCAAGAGGAGCCTCGCCACAGCCCGCTGCCCGGCACAAAGAGAACCACACTTATCCAGACCTAACGACCCTCAGAAGCGCCCTGATGGGGTCACCTTGCTACCTTGGAAGGATGGTAAGCAAGTGGTATGGGACTACACGTGCGCTGCCACACTGGCCAGTACCTACTTCCACTACAGCACACGTGAAAGCAGTGGTGCTGCTTCTTTCAGGGAATCGCAGAAAATTATTAAATACAGAGGTCTGGCACACTGCTACAGCTTTGTTCCGATCGGCTCGGAGACCCTCGGTTCGTGGGGAGAATGTGCATTAAAGTTCTTGAAGGAATTGGGGGACGAATTGATCAGCACTAGAAAAGATCATAGAGCAAAAAGTTTCTTGTTCCAGCGCCTCAGTGTTGCGATTCAGAGAGGGAATGCCTGTTGCGTCTTGGGCACTAGTCCAACTTCAGACGAATTCGAAGAAGTGTTTGACTTGCAACAATGATCGAACCCGTCTGTGACATTCATCAATGTTTCCCATTGTCGTGTTTTACAAGAGATCCATAACCTTTAAGCACCTTTTTGTATTATTTTTGTATCAACCCATGTATATCTTGTAACCATCAGATACATAATAAAGCACAAAAACGGAAGGGGGTGGTAGGAGAAAAGCACACAGAAACTGTATTGGAGGGGACCTATATTCCCTCTAATGCGTTATGCATAGTTTCCTCCGAGACTAAGGTCCCAATTCGTCCAGCCAGAGGTGGTACTCCCACACACACACACACACACACACACACACACACACACACACACACACACACACACACACACACACACACACATCAGAATTAAGACAGAAGAGGACTGTTTGAGGCTTCAAGAAGACCTAGACAAGCTGAAGGAATGGTCGAACAAATGGTTGTTAGAGTTTAACCCAACCAAATGTAATGTAATGAAGATAGGGGTAGGGACCAGGAGACCAGATACAAGGTATCATCTGGGAGAGGAAATTCTTCAGGAGTCAGAGAAAGAAAAAGACTTGGGGGTTAATATCACGCCAGACCTGTCTTCTGCAGCACATATCAAGAAGATAACATCAGCGGCATATGCCAGGCTGGCCAACATATGAACGGCATTCAGAAACTTGTGTAAAGAATCATTCAGAACTTTGTATACCACATATGTCAGGCCACTCCTGGAGTATGCAGCCCCAGCATGGAGTCCATATCTAGTCAAGGATAAGACTAAACTGGAAAAGGTTCAAAGGTTTGCCACCAGACTAGTACCCGAGCTGAAAGGTATGAGCTACGAGGAGAGACTACGAGAATTAAACCTCACTTCGCAAGAAAGCAGAAGAGTTAGGGGGGACATGATCACCACATTCAAGATTCTCAAGGGAATTGATAGGGTAGATAAAGACAGGTTATTTAACACAAGGGAAACACGCAGAAGGGGACACAGGTGGAAACTGAGTGCCCAAATGAGCCACAGAGATATTAGAAAGAACTTTTTTAGTGTCAGAGTGGTTGACAAATGGAATGCATTAGGGGGTGATGTGGTGGAGGCTGACTCCATACACAGTTTCAAGTGTAGATATGACAGAGCCCGATAGGCTCAGGAATCTGTACACCTGTTGATTGACGGTTGAGAGGCAGGACCAAAGAGCCAGAGCTCAACCCCCGCAAGCACAACTAGGTGAGTACACACACACACACACATTGATGTATACTGGCAGCTGGTTATCATTTAGACATGTTTAAATGAATATGACTGTATGTTCCGTATTGGTTGTTTTCTTGTTTAGGGAATACTTTGAAACCGTTCATATTCCCACTATTGATATTCGTCCCTCTTTCTGGCTTCGTTATGTTGATGGCATTTTTGCTTTATCGCCTCATGACCTTAGTCTTTTCCGTTCATGATCAGAGCTCTGTGTCCGGGTTCTCTTTCTCTATCTACCGCAAACCCATGCATAGTGCATGTTCAGTCACTTCTTTTCCTACCATCCTCCTTCTGTTAAGAAAAGTGTCCTCGTCTCTCTTCCTCCGTACTCTACTCATCAGCATCATCTGTCTCTCTCCTTGGTTACCCCCTTACATTTGATCAACTGTGCCTATTCTCCAACCTTTAAACCTGCTTCCACCACTATTATAATGCGTTGTCATCTGCCTTCCCTTCATATCTGAACTCAAAACTCTTACTAATACTCTTCGTCCTCTTGACATAAAGCACATAACGTGTATGTCTCTGGAAATGTTTAGTGGCCAGTGTATATCTCTGGAAATGTTTAGTGGCCAGTGTATGTCTCTGGAAATGTTTAGTGGCCAGTGTATATCTCTGGAAATGTTTAGTGGCCAGTGTATATCTCTGGAAATGTTTAGTGGCCAGTGTATGTCTCTGGAAATGTTTAGTGGCCAGTGTATGTCTCTGGAAATGTTTAGTGGCCAGTGTATGTCTCTGGAAATGTTTAGTGGCCAGTGTATATCTCTGGAAATGTTTAGTGGCCAGTGTATGTCTCTGGAAATGTTTAGTGGCCAGTGTATGTCTCTGGAAATGTTTAGTGGCCAGTGTATATCTCTGGAAATGTTTAGTGGCCAGTGTATGTCTCTGGAAATGTTTAGTGGCCAGTGTATGTCTCTGGAAACGTTTAGTGGCCAGTGTATGTCTCTGGAAACGTTTAGTGGCCAGTGTATGTCTCTGGAAACGTTTAGTGGCCAGTGTATATCTCTGGAAATGTTTAGTGGCCAGTGTATATCTCTGGAAATGTTTAGTGGCCAGTGTATGTCTCTGGAAATGTTTAGTGGCCAGTGTATGTCTCTGGAAATGTTTAGTGGCCAGTGTATGTCTCTGGAAACGTTTAGTGGCCAGTGTATATCTCTGGAAACGTTTAGTGGCCAGTGTATGTCTCTGGAAACATGACATAAAATAATTACTTAGAAAAATTAAAATACGAATGTGAATTTAAAAATAAATTCTGTCAATCTAATTAAATCTAGTTAAAAACATAAAAAAATAAAATGATGATAAATAGCAGAAACTAAACGAGATAGATAACACAGGATTGGACACTCCACCACCGGACTGGCCATCACCGGACTGGCCACCACCGGACTGTTCTTCACCGGACTGGCCACCACCGGACTGTCCACCACCGGACTGGCCACCACCGGACTGGCCACCACCGGACTGGCCACCACCGGACTGGCCACCACCGGACTTGTTCCGCTCAAAACATTTTCTTGAAGAATTTTTGAGCAAGGTCTTTAACGTTAATCCTAACCTCTTCCTCCGACTCGCTGCCGTCACTGTGCGGTGGCCAGAAGTCTTCTTCTTCATCCTCTAAGAAAGTGCCATGATGGCCATTGTCGGAGAACTGAAGTGGAGGGGTAGGCGCCTTTAGGACCAATGCTTGAGGTGGAGGGGTAGGAACTTTTGCTGTCTGTGCTGGGTGTGGGGGTGGAGGTGGAGGGGTAGGAATTTTTGGTGTCTGTGCTAGGCGTGGGCTTGGAGGTGGAGGGGTAGGAAATTTTGGTGTCTGTGCCGGGCGTGGGCGTGGGCGTGGAGGTGGAGGGGTAGGAAATTTATATGTTTGTGGTATGGGTGGGGATGGAAGCGGAAGAGGAGGGGCAGGACTATTTGATACCGAGGGAATGGGTGGGGATGGAGGAATAGGAATTCCTGGTACCCTGGGTGGTACCACAGGATTTCCTATTACATAGGAATTGTAGGGTGGGATACACTTGAAATAGAACACAGCCACAGCGCCAATCACAGCTACTATGGATATCCATAGAAACTTTTTCCACTTCCTCTCTTTGCCTCGGCAATGAGAGCCACGTTCAGTAACCTGTGAACGACGCTCAGAAAATAGCGAACGTTGCTCACAGAACTGTTCTTTATTATCCTGGTCGTCAGTGAAATTGTCATAGAACTCCGTTCCCTGAGCATAGAAGTCTTCACCGCGATCAGTAAACTCATCACCGGGATATTCGGTGACAGTGTTGAAGAACGAAGAGCCTCTCTCCAAGAACTTGGCGCCGCTGTCAGACAGCTTACGGCTTCTGTAATGGGACGGAACTCTTTGGCTCTGAGTGCCTCTATTACAACACTGAGCGCAGGCATTAAAGTATACCGCGCCTCGGTGGAAGAACTCGGCCAGAGTGACGGAAGCCGTGTCGGCGGGAGAGAAGGAGGCCAATGTTAAGTAGAGGTTCATGAACCAAAGTTGAGCACACTGCTCTGAGGTCGAGCAGAAGACCCACACGGATGACCACAGTGAGGAGAGCAAGGTACTCCACACGGTTCTCCATATGGTGGACACGGTGGACCACATGGTACTCCACGCGGTGGACACGGTGGGCCACACGGTACTTCGTGCGGTGGACAACACGGTGGACCACATGGTACTCCACGCGGTGGACACGGTACTTCGTGCGGTGGACAACACGGTGGACCACATGGTACTCCACGCGGTGGACACGGTGGGCCACACGGTACTCCGTGCGGTGGGCCACACGGTACTCCGTGCGGTGGACAACACGGTACTCCACGCGGTGGACACGGTGGGCCACACGGTACTCAGTGCGGTGGACAACACGGTGGACCACATGGTACTCCACGCGGTGGACACGGTGGGCCACACGGTACTCCACGCGGTGGACACGGTGGGCCACATGGTACTCAGTGCGGTGGACACGGTGGGCCACATGGTACTCCACGCGGTGGACACGGTGGGCCACACGGTGGAAAACCTGGTACCCAAGACACTAGACATCACGGTAACCCACACTGCTAACCCAGCGCCAAGAGCTCCGGCGCCCGGTGCCCCGGTGTCCAGAACCTCGGGGCCCAGAACCTCGGACGCCGGAGTTCCGGCGCCCGGAGTTCCGGCGCCCGGAGTTCCGGCGCCCGGAGTTCCGGCGCCCGGAGTTCCGGCGCCCGGAGACCCGGCGCCCGGAGCCCCGGCGCCCGGAGCCCCGGCGCCCGGAGCCCCGGCGCCCGGAGCCCCGGCGCCCGGAGCCCCGGCGCCCGGAGCCCCGGCGCCCGGAGCCCCGGCGCCCGGAGCCCCGGCGCCCGGAGCCCCGGCGCCCGGAGCCCCGGCGCCCGGAGCAGGAGACTGGTGGAGGTGGTGCTCCAATTCTGATCCCTTCATCTCCTCAGCCGTCATCTGTGTTGCCATCTGCAAACTAAATCAACTATGGCTGTTTTGTTAAATAATTTTACTTTACAATAAAAAAACAAAAAACTGGTTTACGGTAGTTAAAGGAGATGTGAGGATAAGAACATGCTTAGTGCCGTCCAGGGCTCGTGTGCTCCTGCTACTCTACTTCTTAGTGTTGCTGCAGCTGGCTTATTGTGTTGCTGCAGCTGGCTTATTGTGTTGCTGGAGCTGGCTTATTATGTTGCTGGAGCTGGCTTATTGTGTTGCTGCAGCTGGTTTATTGTGTTGCTGGAGCTGGCTTATTGTGTTGCTGCAGCTGGCTTAATGTGTTGCTGCAGCTGGCTTATTGTGTTGCTGTAGGTGTCTTAGTGTGTTGCTGGAGCTGGCTTATTGTGTTGCTGCAGCTGGCTTATTGTGTTGCTGCAGCTGGCTTATTGTGTTGCTGGAGCTGGCTTATTATGTTGCTGGAGCTGGCTTATTGTGTTGCTGGAGCTGGCTTATTATGTTGCTGGAGCTGGCTTATTGTGTTGCTGGAGCTGGCTTATTATGTTGCTGGAGCTGGCTTATTGTGTTGCTGGAGCTGGCTTATTGTGTTGCTGCAGCTGGCTTATTGTGTTGCTGGAGCTGGCTTATTGTGTTGCTGGAGCTGGCTTATTGTGTTGCTGGAGCTGGCTTATTGTGTTGCTGGAGCTGGCTTAATGTGTTGCTGCAGCTGGCTTATTGTGTTGCTGTAGGTGTCTTAGTGTGTTGCTGCAGCTGGCTTATTGTGGTGCTGCAAGTGTCGTAGTGTGTTGCTGCAGGTGTCTTAGTGTGTTGCTGCAGCTGGCTTATTGTGGTGCTGCAGCTGGCTTATTGTGGTGCTGCAAGTGTCTTAGTGTGTTGCTGCAGGTGTCTTAGTGCGTTGCAGCAGGTGTCTTAGTGTGTTGGTGCAGGTGTCTTATTGTGTTGCTGCAGCTGGAATATTGTGTTGCTGCAGCTGGAATATTGTTTTGCTGCAGCTGGCGTATTGTGTTGCTGCAGGTGTCTTATTGTGTTGCTGCAGCTCGCTTATTGTGTTGATGCAAGCGGCTTATTGTGTTGCTGCAGGTGGCTTATTTGGTTGATGTAGGTGGCTTATTGTGATGCTGCAGCTGGCTTATTGCATTGATGCAGGCGGCGTATTGAATTGATGTAAATGGCTTATTGTGTTGCTGCAGCTAGTTTATTGTGTTGCTGCAGGAGGCTTATTGTGTTGCTGCAGGTGGCCTATTGGGTGTATGTAGGTGGCTTATTGTGTTGCTGCAGCTGGCTTATAGTGTTGATGTAGGCGGCTCATTGTCTTGCTGCAGCTGGATTATTGTGTAGCTGCAAGTGGCTTATTTTGATGCTGAAGGTGGCTTATTGTGTTGCTGCAGCTGGTATATTGTATTTCTGCAGCTGGCCTATTATATTGCTGGAGGTGGCTTATTGTGATGCTGCAGCTGGACTATTATATTGCTGCAAATGGCTTATTGTGTTGCTGTAGCTGACCTATCGTGTTGCTGCTGGTGGCTTATTGTATTGTTGCAGCTAGCTTATTGTGTTTAAGCAGGTGGCTCATTGTGTTGCTGCAGGTGGCTCATTGTGTTGCTGAAGCTGGCTTAATGTGTTGCTGCAGGTGGCGTAGTGTGTGTTGATGCTGCTCGCCTATTGTGTTGCTGCAACTGGCTTATTGTGTTGCTACAATTGGCTTTGTGTATTGCTGTAGCTGGGTTTTTGTGTATTGCTGTAGCTGGGTTTTTGTGTTGCTGAATCTTGCTTATTGTGTTGCTGCAAAGTGGCGTATTGTGTTGCTGCAGGTTGCTTAGTGTGTTGCTGTAGCTGGCTTAGTGTGTTGCTGCAGCTGGTTGGTTTGTTGCTGTAGCTAGCTTAGTGTGCTGCTACAGCTGGCTTAGTGCGTTGCTGCAGGTGTCTTATTGAGTTGCTGCTGGAGGCTATTTGTGTTCCTGCAGCTGGTTTATTGTGTTGCTGCAGCTGGCTTATTGTGTTGATGCAGGCTGCTCATTGTGTTGCTGCAGGTAGATTATTGCGTTGCTGCAACTGACTTGTTGTGTTGCTGCAGGATGCATATTGTGTTGCTGCAGGATGCTTATTGTGTTGCTGCAGGATGCTTATTGTGTTGCTGCAGGATGCTTATTGTGTTGCTGCAGGATGCTTATTGTGTTGCTGCAGGATGCTTATTGTGTTGCTGCAGGATGCTTATTGTGTTGCTGCAGGATGCTTATTGTGTTGCTGCAGGATGCTTATTGTGTTGCTGCAGGAGGCTTATTGTGTTGCTGCAGGATGCTTATTGTGTTGCTGCAGGAGGCTTATTGTGTTGCTGCAGGAGGCTTATTGTGGTGCTGCTGGTGGCCTATTGGGTGTATGTAGGTGGCTTATTGTGTTGCTGAAGCTGGTATATTGTGTTGCGGCAGCTGGTATATTGTGTTGCTGCAGTTGGTATATTGTGTTGCTGTAGCTGGCCTATTATATAACTGGAGGTGGCTTATTGTGATGCTGCAGCTGGACTATTATATTGCTGCAAATGGCTTATTGTGTTGCTGTAGCTGGCCTATTGTGTTGCTACAGGTGGCTTATTATGTTACTGCTGGTGGCTTATTGTGTTGTTTCAGCTAGTTTATTGTTTTTAAGGAGGTGGCTTATTGTGTTGCTGTAGCTTGCTTAGTGTGCTGCTACAGCTGGCTTAGTAGTTTGCTGCAGGAGGCTTTTATGTTGCTGCAGCTGGTTTACTGTGTTGCTGAAGCTGGTTCATTGTGTTGCTGCAGCTAAATTATTGTGTTGCTGCAATTGACTTATTTTGTTGCTGCAGCTTTTTTATTGTGTTTCTGCAGGAGACTTATTGTGTTACTGCAGCTGGCTAATTGTGTTGATGCAGGCTGCTCATTGTGTTGCTGCTGCTGGCTAATTGTGTTGAGGCAGGCAGCTCATTGTGTTGCTGCTGCTGGATTATTGTGTTTTTGCAAGTGGCTTATTATGTTGCTGCTGGTGGCTTATTGTGTTGTTGCAATTGTCTTTGTATATTGCTGTAGTTGGTTTTTTGTGTTGCTCAATCTGGCTTATTGTGTTGCTGCAAGGTGGCTTATTGTGTTGCTGCTTAGTGTGTTGCTGTAGCATGCTTAGTGTGTTGATGTAGCTTGCTTAGTGTGTTGCTGCACCTGGTTTAGGGTGTTGCTGTAGCATGCTTAGTGTGTTGATGTAGCTTGCTTAGTGTGTTGCTGCACCTGGTTTAGGGTGTTGCTGCAAGGTGGCTTAGTGTGCTGCTGTAGCTTTTATTTTTTTTTTCTACCACAGACGTGGCCACACATTTACAATGCTAACCAGCATATATACATTTTCTTCTGTCCTCCATGGACAGGGTTAGAGATGTGTTAAACATATAGTTCAAGGGTTTATTGAACAATCAACCACAGAAGGTGATTCGGTGCTTTTAAAATGCTAAGCTAACCTACATACGTAAATACATAGATACACATATTTACGTATGCCCTACATAAAGTGTTTGATGTGTCTTTTACATAGCGTCATTAATGTACATTCACAAAGGTGAAATGTAATTCAGATCAGCTCCCATATATACTTTATACCCATACATATACATACACACACACATATATACATACATATATACACACACACATGCATTCACATACATTTGTCTCCTTTACTCTGACAGGGTGAGATAGCTGATAAAGAAACTAGTGTGCAATTAAGCACTTAATCACTGAAGGTGATGAAGGTGCTTTTACAAGCTCAGGTTATATATGCTGTAGCTTGCTTACTGTTTTGCTGTAGGTGGCTTAGTATGTTGCTGCAGGTGGCTTAGTGTGTTGTTGCAGGTGGCTTAGTGTGTTGCTGAAGGTGGCTTAGTGTGTTGTTGAAGCTTGCTTAGTGTGTTGCTGCAGCTGGCTTAGTGTGTTGCTGCAGGTGGCATAGTGTGTTGCTGCAGGTGGCATAGTGTGTTGCTGCAGGTGGCATAGTGTGTTGCTGCAGGGGGCTTAGTGTGTTGCTGCAAGTGGCTTAGTGTGTTGCTACAGGTGGCTTAGTGTGTTGCTACAGGTGGCTTAGTGTGTTGCTACAGGTGGCTTAGTGTGTTGCTACAGGTGGCTTAGCGTGTTGCTACAGGTGGCTTAGCGTGTTGCTGCAGCTGGCTTAGCGTGTTGCTGCAGCTGGCTTAGCGTGTTGCTGCAGCTGGCTTCAGGAAGAACTGTGGTGGGTAGTAAAGGTACAAGGGGCCTGAGACGTCACAATCGTGACGTTACTTATTCCTAATATTTCATTATTTTATTATTCCAAATAAATTCCTAAGATTCCTCATTGTTACAGTGATGAAGACACTGTAGTGAAGATGGTTACTGTGATGAAGACACTGTAGTGAAGATGGTTACTGTGATGAAGACACTGTAGTGAAGATGGTTACTGTGATGAAGACACTGTAGTGAAGATGGTTACAGTGATGAAGACACTGTAGTGAAGATGGTTACAGTGATGAAGACACTGTAGTGAAGATGGTTACTGTGATGAAAACACTGTAGTGAAGATGGTTACGGTGATGAAGACACTGTAGTGAAGATGGTTACAGTGATGAAGACACTGTAGTGAAGATGGTTACTGTGATGAAGACACTGTAGTGAAGATGGTTACTGTGATGAAGACACTGTAGTGAAGATGGTTACTGTGATGAGGACACTGTAGTGAAGATGGTTACAGTGATGAAGACACTGTAGTGAAGATGGTTACTGTGATGAAGACACTGTAGTGAAGATGGTTACTGTGATGAGGACACTGTAGTGAAGATGGTTACAGTGATGAAGACACTGTAGTGAAGATGGTTACTGTGATGAAGACACTGTAGTGAAGATGGTTACAGTGATGAAGACACTGTAGTGAAGATGGTTACAGTGATGAAGACACTGTAGTGAAGATGGTTACTGTGATGAAGACACTGTAGTGAAGATGGTTACAGTGATGAAGACACTGTAGTGAAGATGGTTACTGTGATGAAGACACTGTAGTGAAGATGGTTACAGTGATGAAGACACTGTAGTGAAGATGGTTACTGTGATGAAGACACTGTAGTGAAGATGGTTACAGTGATGAAGACACTGTAGTGAAGATGGTTACTGTGATGAAGACACTGTAGTGAAGATGGTTACTGTGATGAAGACACTGTAGTGAAGATGGTTACTGTGATGAAGACACTGTAGTGAATATGGTTACAGTGATGAAGACACTGTAGTGAAGATGGTTACTGTGATGAAGACACTGTAGTGAAGATGGTTACAGTGATGAAGACACTGTAGTGAAGATGGTTACTGTGATGAAGACACTGTAGTGAAGATGGTTACTGTGATGAAGACACTGTAGTGAAGATGGTTACTGTGATGAAGACACTGTAGTGAAGATGGTTACTGTGATGAAGACACTGTAGTGAAGATGGTTACTGTGATGAAGACACTGTAGTGAAGATGGTTACAGTGATGAAGACACTGTAGTGAAGATGGTTACTGTGATGAAGACACTGTAGTGAAGACGGTTACAGTGATGAAGACACTGTAGTGAAGATGGTTACTGTGATGAAGACACTGTAGTGAAGATGGTTACAGTGATGAAGACACTGTAGTGAAGATGGTTACTGTGATGAAGACACTGTAGTGAAGACGGTTACAGTGATGAAGACACTGTAGTGAAGATGGTTACTGTGATGAAGACACTGTAGTGAAGATGGTTACAGTGATGAAGACACTGTAGTGAAGATGGTTACTGTGATGAAGACACTGTAGTGAAGACGGTTACAGTGATGAAGACACTGTAGTGAAGATGGTTACTGTGATGAAGACACTGTAGTGAAGATGGTTACTGTGATGAAGACACTGTAGTGAAGATGGTTACTGTGATGAAGACACTGTAGTGAAGATGGTTACTGTGATGAAGACACTGTAGTGAAGATGGTTACTGTGATGAAGACACTGTAGTGAAGATGGTTACTGTGATGAAGACACTGTAGTGAAGATGGTTACTGTGATGAAGACACTGTAGTGAAGATGGTTACTGTGATGAAGACACTGTAGTGAAGATGGTTACTGTGATGATGACACTGTAGTGAAGATGGTTACGGTGATGAAGACACTGTAGTGAAGATGGTTACGGTGATGAAGACACTGTAGTGAAGATGGTTACAGTGATGAAGACACTGTAGTGAAGATGGTTACAGTGATGAAGACACTGTAGTGAAGATGGTTACGGTGATGAAGACACTGTAGTGAAGATGGTTACAGTGATGAAGACACTGTAGTGAAGATGGTTACGGTGATGAAGACACTGTAGTGAAGATGGTTACAGTGATGAAGACACTGTAGTGAAGATGGTTACAGTGATGAAGACACTGTAGTGAAGATGGTTACTGTGATGAAGACACTGTAGTGAAGATGGTTACAGTGATGAAGACACTGTAGTGAAGATGGTTACAGTGATGAAGACACTGTAGTGAAGATGGTTACAGTGATGAAGACACTGTAGTGAAGATGGTTACGGTGATGAAGACACTGTAGTGAAGATGGTTACTGTGATGAAGACACTGTAGTGAAGATGGTTACTGTGATGAAGACACTGTAGTGAAGATGGTTACAGTGATGAAGACACTGTAGTGAAGATGGTTACTGTGATGAAGACACTGTAGTGAAGATGGTTACAGTGATGAAGACACTGTAGTGAAGATGGTTACGGTGATGAAGACACTGTAGTGAAGATGGTTACTGTGATGAAGACACTGTAGTGAAGATGGTTACAGTGATGAAGACACTGTAGTGAAGATGGTTACTGTGATGAAGACACTGTAGTGAAGATGGTTACAGTGATGAAGACACTGTAGTGAAGATGGTTACAGTGATGAAGACACTGTAGTGAAGATGGTTACTGTGATGAAGACACTGTAGTGAAGATGGTTACTGTGATGAAGACACTGTAGTGAAGATGGTTACAGTGATGAAGACACTGTAGTGAAGATGGTTACTGTGATGAAGACACTGTAGTGAAGATGGTTACAGTGATGAAGACACTGTAGTGAAGATGGTTACTGTGATGAAGACACTGTAGTGAAGATGGTTACAGTGATGAAGACACTGTAGTGAAGATGGTTACTGTGATGAAGACACTGTAGTGAAGATGGTTACAGTGATGAAGACACTGTAGTGAAGATGGTTACTGTGATGAAGACACTGTAGTGAAGATGGTTACAGTGATGAAGACACTGTAGTGAAGATGGTTACTGTGATGAAGACACTGTAGTGAAGATGGTTACAGTGATGAAGACACTGTAGTGAAGATGGTTACAGTGATGAAGACACTGTAGTGAAGATGGTTACTGTGATGAAGACACTGTAGTGAAGATGGTTACTGTGATGAAGACACTGTAGTGAAGATGGTTACAGTGATGAAGACACTGTAGTGAAGATGGTTACAGTGATGAAGACACTGTAGTGAAGATGGTTACTGTGATGAAGACACTGTAGTGAAGATGGTTACTGTGATGAAGACACTGTAGTGAAGATGGTTACAGTGATGAAGACACTGTAGTGAAGATGGTTACTGTGATGAAGACACTGTAGTGAAGATGGTTACAGTGATGAAGACACTGTAGTGAAGATGGTTACAGTGATGAAGACACTGTAGTGAAGATGGTTACTGTGATGAAGACACTGTAGTGAAGATGGTTACAGTGATGAAGACACTGTAGTGAAGATGGTTACTGTGATGAAGACACTGTAGTGAAGATGGTTACTGTGATGAAGACACTGTAGTGAAGATGGTTACAGTGATGAAGACACTGTAGTGAAGATGGTTACTGTGATGAAGACACTGTAGTGAAGATGGTTACAGTGATGAAGACACTGTAGTGAAGATGGTTACTGTGATGAAGACACTGTAGTGAAGATGGTTACTGTGATGAAGACACTGTAGTGAAGACGGTTACAGTGATGAAGACACTGTAGTGAAGATGGTTACTGTGATGAAGACACTGTAGTGAAGATGGTTACAGTGATGAAGACACTGTAGTGAAGATGGTTACTGTGATGAAGACACTGTAGTGAAGATGGTTACTGTGATGAAGACACTGTAGTGAAGATGGTTACAGTGATGAAGACACTGTAGTGAAGATGGTTACTGTGATGAAGACACTGTAGTGAAGATGGTTACAGTGATGAAGACACTGTAGTGAAGATGGTTACTGTGATGAAGACACTGTAGTGAAGATGGTTACTGTGATGAAGACACTGTAGTGAAGATGGTTACAGTGATGAAGACACTGTAGTGAAGATGGTTACTGTGATGAAGACACTGTAGTGAAGATGGTTACAGTGATGAAGACACTGTAGTGAAGACGGTTACTGTGATGAAGACACTGTAGTGAAGATGGTTACAGATTAAGACACTGTAGTGAAGATGGTTACTGTGATGAGGACACTGTAGTGAAGATGGTTACAGTGATGAAGACACAGTAGTGAAGATGGTTACAGTGATGATGACTACAGTGATGAAGACATTGTAGTGAAGATGGTTACAGTGATGAAGACACTGTAGTGAAGATGGTTAAAGTGATGAAGACACTGTAGTGAAGATGGTTACAGTGATGAAGACACTGTAGTGAAGATGGTTACAGTAATAAAGACACTGAAGTGAAGATGGTTACAGTGCTGGTAGCCCCTCCCCTGGTGACCCCTGCCACTCCCACACACTCATGCTGGTAGTCCCTCCCCTGGTGACCCCTGCCCCTCCCACACACTCATGCTGGTAGTCCCTCCCCTGGTGGCCCCAGCCCTTCCCACACTCTCATGCAGTAGCCCCTCTCCTGGTGGCCCCTGCCCCTCCCCTGGTGGCCCCTGCCCCTCCCACACTCTCATGCTGTAGCCCCTCTCATGGTGGCCCCTGCCCCTCCCCTGGTGGCCCCTGCCTCTCCCACACTCTCATGCTGTAGCCCCTCTCCTGGTGGCCCCTGCCCCTCCCCTGGTGGCCCCTGCCCCTCATAAACTCTCATGCTGGTAGTCCCTCCCCTGGGGGCACCTGCCCCTCCCACACTCTCATGCTGGTAGCCCCTCCCCTGGTGGCCCCTGCCCCTCCCACACTCTCCTGCTGGTAATCCCTCCCCAGGTGGCCCCTGCCCCACCCCAGGTGGCCCCTGCCCCTCCCACACTCTCCTGCTGGTAGCTCCTTCCCAGGTGGCCCCTGCCCCTCCCACACTCTCATGCTGGTAGTCCCTCCCCTGGGGGCCCCTGCCCCTCCCACACTCTCATGCTGGTAGTCCCTTCCCTGGTGGCCCCTGCCCCTCCCACACTCTCATGCTGGTAGTCCCTTCCCTGGTGGCCCCTGCCCCTCCCACACTCTCATGCTGGTAGTCCCTCCCCTGGGGGCCCCTGCCCCTCCCACACTCTCATGCTGGTAGCCCCTCCCCTGGTGGCCCCTGCCCCTCCCACACTCACCTGCTGGTAATCCCTCACCAGGTGGCCCCTGCCCCACCCCAGGTGGCCCCTGCCCCTCCCACACTCTCCTGCTGGTAGTCCCTCCCCTGGTGGGCCCCTGCCCCTCCCACACTCTCATGCTGGTAGCCCCTCCCCTGGTGGCCCCTGCCCCTCCCACACTCTCATGCTGGTAGTCCCTCCCCAGGTGGCCCCTGCCCCACCCCAGGTGGCCCCTGCCCCTCCCACACTCTCATGCTGGTAGCCCCTCCCCTGGTGGGCCCCTGCCCCTCCCACACTCTCATGCTTACAGTCCCTCCCCTGGTGGCCCCTGCCCCTCCCACACTCTCATGCTGGTAGTCCTTCCCCTGGTGGCCCCTGCCCCTCCCACACTCTCATGCTGGTAGTCCCTCCCCTGGTGGCCCCTGCCCCTCCCACACTCTCATGCTGGTAGTCCTTTCCCTGGTGGCCCCTGTCCCTCCCCTGGTGGCCCCTGCCCCTCCCCTGGTGGCCCCTGCCCCTCCCACACACTCATGCTAATAGTCTCCCCCTTTGGTGGGCCCTTCCCCTCCCACACTCTCATGCTGGTAGTCCCTTCCCTGGTGGCCCCTGTCCCTCCCCTGGTGGCCCCTGCCCCTCCCCTGGTGGCCCCTGCCCCTCCCCTGGTGGCCCCTGCCCCTCCCATACACTCATGCTGGTAGTCCCCTCCCCTGGTGGTCCCTACCTCTCCCACACTCTCATGCTGGTAGTCCCTCCCCTGGCGGCCCCTGCCCCTCCCCTGGTGGCCCCTGCCCATCCCACACTCTCATGCTGGTAGTCCCTCCCCTGGTGGCCCCTGCCCCTCACACACTCTCATGCTGGTAGTCCCTCCCCTGGTGGCCCCCTGCCCCTCCCACACTCTCTTGCTGGTAGTCCCTCCTCTGGTGGCCCCTGCCCCGCCCCTGGTGGCCCCTGTCCCTCCCACACTCTGATGCTGGTAGTCCCTCCCCTGGTGGCCTCCTGCCCCTCTCATGCTGGTATTCCTTCCCCTGGTTGCCCCTGCCCCTCCCCTGGTGGCCCCCTGCCCCTTCCACACTCTCTTGCTGGTAGTCCCTTCCCTGGTAGCCCCTTCCCCTCCCCTGGTAGCCCCTGCCCCTTCCACACTCTCCTGCTAGTAGTCCCTCCCCTTGTGGCCCCTGCCCCTCCCCTGGTGTCCCCTGCCCCTACCACACTCTCATGCTGGTAGTCCCTCCCCTGGTGGCCCCTGCCCCTCCCACACTCTCATGCTGGTAGCCCCTCCCCTGGTGGCCCCTGCCCCTCCCACACTCTCCTGCTGGTAATCCCTCCCCAGGTGGCCCCTGCCCCACCCCAGGTGGCCCCTGCCCCTCCCACACTCTCCTGCTGGTAGTCCCTCCCCTGGTGGGCCCCTGCCCCTCCCACACTCTCAAGCTGGTAGCCCCTCCCCTGGTGGCCCCTGCCCCTCCCACACTCTCATGCTGGTAGCCCCTCCCCTGGTGGGCCCCTGCCCCTCCCACACTTTCATGCTGGTAGTCCCTCCCCTGGTGGCCCCTGCCCCTCCCACACTCTCATGCTGGTAGTCCCTCCCCTGGTGGCCCCTGCCCCTCTCACACTCTCATGCTGGTAGTCCCTCCCCAGGTGGCCCCTGCCCCTCCCACACTCTCCTGCTGGTAGCCCCTTCCCAGGTGGCCCCTGCCCCTCCCACACTCTCATGCTGGTAGCCCCTCCCCTGGTGGGCCCCTGCCCCTCCCCTGGTGGGCCCCTGCCCCTCCCACACTCTCATGCTTACAGTCCCTCCCCTGGTGGCCCCTGCCCCTCCCACACTCTCATGCTGGTAGTCCCTCCCCTGGTGGCCCCTGCCCCTCCCACACTCTCATGCTGGTAGTCCCTCCCCTGGTGGCCCCTGCCCCTCTCACACTCTCATGCTGGTAGTCCCTCCCCAGGTGGCCCCTGCCCCTCCCACACTCTCCTGCTGGTAGCCCCTTCCCAGGTGGCCCCTGCCCCTCCCACACTCTCATGCTGGTTGCCCCTCCCCTGGTGGGCCCCTGCCCCTCCCCTGGTGGGCCCCTGCCCCTCCCACACTCTCATGCTTACAATCCCTCCCCTGGTGGCCCCTGCCCCTCCCACACTCTCATGCTGGTAGTCCCTCCCCTGGTGGCCCCTGCCCCTCCCACACTCTCATGCTGGTAGTCCCTCCCCTTGCGGCCCCTGCCCCTCCCACACTCTCATGCTGGTAGTCCCTCCCCTGGTGGCCCCTGCCCCTCCCACACTCTCATGCTGGTAGTCCCTTCCCTGGTGGCCCCTGTCCCTCCCCTGGTGGCCCCTGCCCCTCCCCTGGTGGCCCCTGCCCCTCCCACACACTCATGCTAATAGTCTCCCCCTTTGGTGGCCCCTTCCCCTCCCACACTCTCATGCTGGTAGTCCCTTCCCTGGTGGCCCCTGTCCCTCCCCTGGTGGCCCCTGCCCCTCCCCTGGTGGCCCCTGCCCCTCCCCTGGTGGCCCCTGCCCCTCCCACACACTCATGCTGGTAGTCCCTCCCCTGGTGGCCCCTACCTCTCCCACACTCTCATGCTGGTAGTCCCTCCCCTGGCGGCCCCTGCCCCTCCCCTGGTGGCCCCTGCCCCTCCCACACTCTCATGCTGGTAGTCCCTCCCCTGGTGGCCCCTGCCCCTCCCACTCTCTCATGCTGGTAGTCCCTCCCCTGGTGGCCCCTGCCCCTCCCACACTCTCATGCTGGTAGTCCCTCCCCTGGTGGCCCCTGCCCCTCACACACTCTCATGCTGGAAGTCCCTCCCCTGGTGGCCCCCTGCCCCTCCCACACTCTCTTGCTGGTAGTCCCTCCTCTGGTGGCCCCTGCCCCGCCCCTGGTGGCCCTTGCCCCTCCCACACTCTGATGCTGGTAGTCCCTCCCCTGGTGGCCTCCTGCCCCTCTCACCCTCTCATGCTGGTAGTCCTTCCCCTGGTTGCCCCTGCCCCTCCCCTGGTGGCCCCCTGCCCCTTCCACACTCTCATGCTGGTAGTCCCTTCCCTGGTAGCCCCTTCCCCTCCCCTGGTGGCCCCTGCCCCTTCCACACTCTCCTGCTAGTAGTCCCTCCCCTTGTGGCCCCTGCCCCTCTCCTGGTGGCCCCTGCCCCTCCCACACTCTCATGCTGGTAGTCCCTCCCCTGGTGGCCCCTGCCCCACCCCTGGTGGCCCCTGCCCCTCCCACACTCTCATGCTGGTAGTCCCTCCCCTGGTGGCCCCTGCCCCTCCCACACTCTCTTGCTGGTAGTCCCTCCCCTGGTGGCCCCCTGCCCCTCCCACACTCTCATGCTGGTAGTCCCTTCCCTGGTGGCCCCTGCCCCTCCCACACTCTCATGCTGGTAGTCCCTTCCCTGGTGGCCCCTGCCCCTCCCACACTCTCATGCTGGTAGTCCCTTCCCTGGTGGCCCCTGCCCCTCCCACACTCTCATGCTGGTAGTCCCTTCCCTGGTGGCCCCTGCCCCTCCCACACTCTCATGCTGGTAGTCCCTCCCCTGGTGGCCCCTGCCCCTCCCACACTCTCATGCTGGTAGTCCCTCCCCCTGGTGGCCCCTGCCCCTCCCACACTCTCATGCTGGTAGTCCCTCCCCTGGTGGCCCCTGCCCCTCCCACACTCTCATGCTGGTAGTCCCTCCCCTGGTGGCCCCTGCCCCTCCCACACTCTCATGCTGAAAGTCCCTCCCCTTGTGGCCCCTGCCCCTCCCACACTCTCATGCTGGTAGTCCCTCCCCTGGTGGCCCCTTCCCCTCCCACACTCTCATGCTGGTAGTCCCTCCCCTGGTGGCCCCTGCCCCTCCCACACTCTCATGCTGGTAGTCCCTCCCCTGGTGGCCCCTGCCCCTCCCACACACTCATGCTGGTAGTCCCTCCCCTGGTGGCCCCTGCCCCTCCCACACTCTCATGCTGGTAGTCCCTCCCCTGGTGGCCCCTGCCCCTCTTACACTCTCATGCTGGTAGCCCCTCCCCTGGTGGCCCCTGCCCCTCCCACACTCTCATGATGGTAGTCCCTCCCCTGGTGGCCATTGCCCCTCCCACACTCTCATGCTGGTAGTCCCTCCCCTGGTGCCCCCTGCCCCTCTTACACTCTCATGCTGGTAGTCCCTCCCCTGGTGGCCCCTGCCCCTCCCACACTCTCTTGCTGGTAGTCCTTCCCCTGGTGGCCCCTGCCCCTCCCACACTCTCATGCTGGTAGTCCCTCCCCTGGTGGCCCCTGCCCCTCCCACATTCTCATGATGGTAGTCCCTCCCCTGGTGGCCCCTGCCCCTCCCACACTCTCTTGCTGGAAGTCCCTCCCCTGGTGCCCCCTGCCCCTCCCACACTCTCATGCTGGTAGTCCCTCCCCTGGTGGCCCCTGCCCCTAACACACTCACATGCTGGTAGTCCCTCCCCTGGCGGCCCCTGCCCCTCTCCTGGTGGCCCCTGCCCCTCCCACACTCTCATGCTGGTAGTCTCTCCCCTGGAGGCCCCTGCCCCTCTCCTGGTGGCCCCTGCCCCTCCCACACTCACATGCTGGTAGTCCCTCCCCTGGTGGCCCCTGCCCCTCCCACACTCTCATGCAGGTGGTCCCTCCCCTGGTGGCCCCTGCCCCTCCCACACTCTCATGCAGGTAGTCCCTCCCCTGGTGGCCCCTGCCCCTCCCACACTCTCTTGCTGGTAGTCCCTCCCCTGGTGGCCCCTGCCCCTCCCACACTCTCATGCAGGTGGTCCCTCCCCTGGTGGCCCCTGCCCCTCCCACACTCTCATGCTGGTAGTCCCTCCCCTGGCGGCCCCTGCCCCTCCCCTGGTGGCCCCTGCCCCTCCCACACTCTCATGCTGGTAGTCTCTCCCCTGGTGGCCCCTGCCCCTCCCACACTCTCATGCTGGTAGTCCCTTCCCTGGTGGCCCCTGCCCCTCCCACACTCTCATGCTGGTAGTCTCTCCCCTGGTGGCCCCTGCCCCTCCCCTGGTGGCCCCTGCCCCTCCCACACTCTCATGCTGGTAGTCCCTCCCCTGGTGGCCCCTGCCCCTCCCACACTCTCATGATGGTAGTCCCTCCCCTGGTGGCCCCTGCCCCTCCCACACTCTCTTGCTGGTAGTCCCTCCCCTTGTGCCCCCTGCCCCTCCCACACTCTCATGCTGGTAGTCCCTCCCCTGGTGGCCCCTGCCCCTAACACACTCACATGCTGGTAGTCCCTCCCCTTGTGCCCCCTGCCCCTCCCACACTCTCATGCTGGTAGTCTCTCCCCTGGAGGCCCCTGCCCCTCCCCTGGTGGCCCCTGCCCCTCCCACACTCACATGCTGGTAGTCCCTCCCCTGGTGGCCCCTGCCCCTCCCCTGGTGGCCCCTGCCCCTCCCACACTCTCATGCAGATAGTCCCTCCCCTCCCAGCAAACACAAATCATCTACACAACGTTCGCCTATCTCTTCCCATAGGTGTGGGAATGATTTGCATTGAGAATGGTGCAGGAGAGCCTTTGAGAAACTTTTACTCAAAAAATCCAAACACAAAGGTTTAATTATAAATTGTTTTTCTACAATTATTTTCTTCCAAATGTAAAACAAATAGTTTTTACATGTTTAAATATAAAATTTATGGTGTTTTTTTGTAAAATTCATTAATAAATTGTGAATGATATATATTGGCTGAGTGAAACCTTTAAAATCCATTTAGTTATAATATGAACAGAAAAAAGTAGTTTTCCAAATTTTCTAAAAATCGCTCTTTTTAACACAATTTGACTCCTTATGCATTCCACTAAACACTAATATCATGTTTAAATATATAATTTATGTATTATTCCCTAAGATAATTTATATAAATTTTAAAAGTTGCTGGAAAGTGGTGAGAACGAATCTGAAAACGTTTTGTTGTCTTATATTGGCGTGTTCTTATTAACTAGAGTGAGTAAGAGTGAGCGAGAGTGGGTAAGAGTGAGTAAGAGTGAATGAAGGTGAGTGAGAGTGCCAGAGAGTGTGTAAGTGTGAGTAAGAGTGAGTATAAGTAAGAGTGACTGAGAGTGAGTAAGAGTGACAGAGTGAGTAAGAGTGACAGAATGAGTAAGAGTGAGAGTAAAGTGATTGAGAGTAAGGGTGAGTATGAGAGTAAGAGTGATTGAGAGTTAGAGTGAGAGTAAGAGTGATTGAGAGTTAGTGAGAGTAAGAGTGATTGAGAGTAAGAGTGATTGAGAGTAGGAGTGATTGAGAGTAAGAGTGATTGAGAGTAAGAGTGATTGGGAGTAAGAGTGATTGAGAGTAAGAGTGATTGGGAGTAAGAGTGATTGGGAGTAGGAGTTAGAGTGAGAGTAGGAGTAAGAATGAGAATAAGAGTGATTGAGAGTAAGAGTGAGTAAGAGTAAGAATGAGAGTAAGAGTGATTGAGAGTAAGAGTGATTGAGAGTAAGAGTGATTGAGAGTAAGAGTGATTGGGAGTAAGAGTGATTGGGAGTAAGAGTAAGAGTGAGAGTAAGAATGAGAATAAGAGTGATTGAGAGTAAGAGTGATTGGGAGTAAGAGTAAGAGTAAGAATGAGAGTAGGAGTGATTGGGAGTAGGAGTGATTGGGAGTAAGAGTGATTGAGAGTAAGAGTAATTGAGAGTAAGAGTATGAGAGTAAGAGTGAGAGAGTGAGTATGAATGGGTAAGGGTGACTGAGAGTGAGTAAGAATGACAGAGTAAGAGTGACAGAGAGTAAGAGTGACAGAGAGTAAGAGTGACAGAGAGTAAGAGTGACAGAGAGTAAGAGTGACAGAGAGTAAGAGTGACAGAGAGTAAGAGTGACAGAGAGTAAGAGTGACAGAGTAAGAGTGACAGAGTAAGAGTGACAGAGAGTAAGAGTGACAGAGAGTAAGAGTGACAGAGAGTAAGAGTGACAGAGAGTAAGAGTGACAGAGAGTAAGAGTGACAGAGAGTAAGAGTGACAGAGTAAGAGTGACAGAGAGTAAGAATGACAGAGAGTAAGAGTGACAGAGAGTAAGAGTGACAGAGAGTAAGAGTGACAGAGAGTAAGAGTGACAGAGAGTAAGAGTGACAGAGAGTAAGAGTGACAGAGTAAGAGTGACAGAGAGTAAGAGTGACAGAGAGTAAGAGTGACAGAGAGTAAGAGTGACAGAGAGTAAGAGTGACAGAGAGTAAGAGTGACAGAGTAAGAGTGACAGAGTGTAAGAGTGACAGAGTGTAAGAGTGACAGAGAGCAAGAGTGACAGAGAGTAAGAGTGACAGAGAGTAAGAGTGACAGAGAGTAAGAGTGACAGAGAGTAAGAGTGACAGAGAGTAAGAGTGACAGAGAGTAAGAGTGACAGAGAGTAAGAGTGACAGAGTAAGAGTGACAGAGAGTAAGAGTGACAGAGAGTAAGAGTGACAGAGAGTAAGAGTGACAGAGTAAGAGTGACAGAGAGTAGGAGTGACAGAGTGTAAGAGTGACAGTAAGAGTGACAGAGAGTAAGAGTGACAGAGAGTAAGAGTGACAGAGAGTAAGAGTGACAGAGTAAGAGTGACAGAGTAAGAGAGTGAGAGTGATTATGAGAGAGTTAAGAGTGTGAGGTGTGTGAGTGTAGCAGGCCAGGGAGGCAGGATGTGTGGTCACAGGCGAGGCCTAGGCCTCGTGATCTCTAATGTTGGTTTTTATATATATGTGGGATTTTTTGTCCTGTTTCAAATTATAATTATTTAGCAGGAATGTAATAAGATATTGCACAGTATTAATGTGACAATAATATATGCATTATTTCCTTGATAATCAAACTTGTTGTTCAAAGATAATATACAATCTTTGAAGGAAACATTTTGAGAGCGCAAGCTGGCAACACTGTTCTGGTGGGTGAGAGAGACATATGGTTAGTTGTACTCAGACCTACAGTGGAGAAGGGTGTGTCCCAGCTGGCCGCCACCAGCCGCCACCCGCCGCCACCAGCCGCCACCCGCCGCCCACCACCAGCCGCCACCCGCCACCACCCACCACCAGCCGCCACCCGCCACCACCCACCACCAGCCGCCACCCGCCACCACCCACCACCAGCCGCCACCCGCCACCGCCACCCACCACCGCCACCCGCCACCCGCCGCCACCCGCCACCGCCACCCACCACCGCCACCCGCCGCCACCCGCCACCACCCACCACCACCACTCACCACCCGCCGCCACCACCCACCACCAGCCGCCAGCCGCCACCCACCACCCGCCGCCACCCGCCACCCGCCGCCACCCACCACCAGCCGCCACCCACCACCAGCCGCCGCCCGCCGCCACCCACCACCAGCCGCCACCCGCCACCACCCACCACCAGCCGCCACCCGCCACCACCCACCACCAGCCGCCACCCGCCACCACCCACCACCAGCCGCCACCCGCCACCGCCACCCACCACCGCCACCCGCCACCCGCCGCCACCCGCCACCGCCACCCACCACCGCCACCCGCCGCCACCCGCCACCACCCACCACCACCCGCCGCCACCACCCACCACCAGCCGCCACCCGCCACCACCCACCACCAGCCGCCACCCGCCACCACCCACCACCAGCCGCCACCCGCCACCCACCACCCACCACCAGCCGCCACCCGCCGCCACCCACCACCCGCCGCCACCCACCACCAGCCGCCACCCGCCGCCACCCACCACCAGCCGCCACCCGCCACCACCCACCACAGCCGCCACCCGCCACCACCCACCACCAGCCGCCACCCGCCACCACCCACCACCCGCCACCGCCACCCACCACCGCCACCCGCCACCACCCACCACCAGCCGCCACCACCCACCACCAGCCGCCACCCGCCACCAGCCACCCCCACCCGCCACCAGCCACCGCCACCCACCACCACCCGCCACCAGCCACCGCCACCCACCACCGCCACTCACCACCCGCCGCCACCACCCACCACCAGCCGCCACCCGCCACCCACCACCGCCACCCGCCGCCACCACCCACCACCACCACCCACCACCACCAGCCGCCGCCGCCACCACCACCCACCACCACCGCCGCCACCACCCATCACCGCCGCCGCCACCACCACCCACCACCACCGCCGCCGCCACCACCCATCACCGCCGCCGCCGCCACCACCCACCACAGCCGCCGCCGACACCACCGCCACCACCCACCACAGCCGGCACCACCACCCACCACCACCACCCACCACCGCCGCCACCACCAGCCGCCACAAGCCGCCACCGCCCGCCACCGCCCGCCACCAGCCGCCATCACCACCACCACCAGCCGCCATCACCGCCACCAGCTGCCACCACCACCAGCCGCCACCACCACCACCACCAGCCGCCATCACCGCCACCAGCTGCCACCACCACCAGCCGCCATCACCGCCACCAGCTGCCACCACCACCAGCCGCCACCACCAGCCGCCACCACCGCCACCACCACCTGCCACCAGCCGCCACCACCGCCCGCTATCAGCAGTCACCGCCCGTTGCCACAGTCGCCACCGCAAGCCGCCACCGCCAGCCGCCACCAGCCCCCCCCACCGCCGATCGTCACCACCCACCACAGCCGCCGCCGCCCGCCACCGCCCGCCACCACCCACCACAGCCGCCACCACCCACCACCACCCGCCGCCACCACCCACCACCACCCGCCGCCACCACCCACCACCACCAGCCGCCGCCGCCACCCACCACCCGCCGCCGCCGCCACCACCACCCACCACCACCGCCGCCACCACCCACCACCACCAGCCGCCGCCGCCACCACCACCACCCACCACCACCGCCGCCACCACCAGCCGCCGCCACCGCCACCACCACCCACCACCACCGCCGCCACCACCCACCACCGCCAGCCGCCACCACTCATCACAGACCCCGCCACCGCCCGCCAGACACAGCCGCCAGTGTCCGCCACCGCCGCCACTGTCCGCCACCGCCGCCACTGTCCGCCACCGCCGCCACTGTCCGCCACCGCCGTCACTGTCCGCCACTGTCCGCCACCGCCACCACTGTCCGCCCGCCGCCACCACTGTCCGCCCGCCGCCTCCACTGTCCGCCCGCCGCCTCCACTGTCCGCCCGCCGCCGCCACTGTCCGCCCGCCGCCGCCACTGTCCGCCCGCCGCCACCACTGTCCGCCCGCCGCCTCCACTGTCCGCCCGCCGCCTCCACTGTCCGCCCGCCGCCTCCACTGTCCGCCCGCCGCCTCCACTGTCCGCCCGCCGCCGCCACTGTCCGCCCGCCGCCGCCACTGTCCGCCCGCCGCCGCCACTGTCCGCCCGCCGCCGCCACTGTCCGCCCGCCGCCTCCACTGTCCGCCCGCCGCCTCCACTGTCCGCCCGCCGCCTCCACTGTCCGCCCGCCGCCTCCACTGTCCGCCCGCCGCCTCCACTGTCCGCCCGCCGCCGCCACTGTCCGCCCGCCGCCGCCACTGTTCGCCCGCCGCCGCCACTGTCCGCCCGCCGCCGCCACTGTCCGCCCGCCGCCACTATCCGCCACAGCCGCCACTGTCCGCCCGCCGCCACTGTCCTCCCGCCGCCACTGTCCGCCCGCCGACGCCCTGTCCGCCCGCCGCCACTATCCGCCACCGCCGCCACTGTCCGCCCGCCGCCACTGTCCGCCCGCCGCCACTATCCGCCACCGCCGCCACTGTCCGCCCGACGCCACTGTCCGCCCGCCGCCACTGTCCGCCCGCCGCCACTGTCCGCCCGCCGCCACTGTCCTCCCGCCGCCACTGTCCGCCCGCCGCCGCCCTGTCCGCCCGCCGCCACTATCCGCCACCGCCGCCACTGTCCGCCCGCCGCCACTGTCCGCCCGCCGCCACTATCCGCCCGCCGCCACTGTCCGCCACCGCCGCCACTGTCCGCCACCGCCGCCACTGTCCGCCCGCCGCCACTGTCCGCCACCGCCGCTACTGTCCGCCCGCCGCCACTGTCCGCCCGCCGCCGCCACTGTCCGCCCGCCGCCACTGTCCGCCCGCCGCCACTATCCGCCACCGCCGCCACTGTCCGCCCGCCGCCACTGTCCGCCCGCCGCCACTATCCGCCACCGCCGCCACTGTCCGCCCGACGCCACTGTCCGCCCGCCGCCACTGTCCGCCCGCCGCCGCCACTGTCCGCCCGCCGCCACTGTCCGCCCGCCGCCACTATCCGCCACCGCCGCCACTGTCCGCCACAGCCGCCACTCTCCGCCGTACAGCCTCCCCTCTCTCCGTTAGTAAATAATTATAATTGTTAGTAAATAATAAAAGAAATATAAATTATTAGATTTTTTTTTACCCTTAAATTGGTTTTAATATTTAAATTGAAAATAATAATATAATATAAAATATAATAAAAATAATATAATATAAAATATAATTTAATTTCAAGAAATTTAACTTTAAACACAAAGATGTAAAAAGGGTTCAGATTATTGGCTCAAACCTTTCATAAGAGATTCATATTGGTATATGAATAGATTATGAATGACTCATGTTAGGAGTGTAAAGTTGCCACAACATCTCAAATTAGTGTTAGGTACATATGTCTTGGTTATAAGTTTTGGAAACCTATTTAAGTCCACACACAATATCGTATCTGATACGATAAAACAAACGTTTCCAATACTTTCAAATACTTTCCAGATATGTTGTGGCAACCTAAAATTGTTTGCTGGGCTGGTGGCCCCTGCCCCTCCCACACTCTCATGCTGGTAGTCCCTTCCCTGGTGGCCCCTGTCCCTCCCCTGGTGGCCCCTGCCCCTCCCATGGTGGCCCCTGACCCTCCCACACTCTCATGCTGGTAGTCCCTCCCCTGGTGGCCCCCTGCCCCTCCCACACTCTCATGCTGGTAGTCCCTCCCCTGGTGGCCCCTGCCCCTCCCACACTCTCATGTTGGTTGCCCCTCCCCTGGTAGCCCCTGCCCCTCCAACACTCTCATGCTGGTAGTCCCTCCCCTGGTGGCCCCCTGCCCCTCCCACACTCTCATGCTGGTAGTCCCTTCCCTGGTGGCCCCTGCCCCTCCCACACTCTCATGCTGGTAGTCCCTCCCCTGATGGCCCCCTGCCCCTCCCACACTCTCATGCTGGTAGTCCCTTCCCTGGTGGCCCCTGCCCCTCCCACACTCTCATGCTGGTAGTCCCTCCCCTGGTGGCCCCTTCCCCTCCCACACTCTCATGCTGGTAGTCCCTCCCCTGGTGGCCCCTGCCCCTCCCACACTCTCATGCTGGTAGTCCCTCCCCTGGTGGCCCCTGCCCCTCCCACACTCTCATGCTGGTAGTCCCTCCCCTGGTGGCCCCTGCCCCTCCCACACTCTCATGCTGGTAGTCCCTCCCCTGGTGGCCCCTGCCCCTCTTACACTCTCATGCTGGTAGCCCCTCCCCTGGTGGCCCCTGCCCCTCCCACACTCTCATGCTGGTAGTCCCTCCCCTGGTGGCCCCTGCCCCTCCCACACTCTCATGCTGGTAGTCCCTCCCCTGGTGGCCCCTGCCCCTCTTACACTCTCATGCTGGTAGCCCCTCCCCTGGTGGCCCCTGCCCCTCCCACACTCTCATGCTGGTAGTCCCTCCCCTGGTGGCCCCTGCCCCTCCCACACTCTCATGCTGGTAGTCCCTCCCCTGGTGGCCCCTTCCCCTCCCACACTCTCATGCTGGTAGTCCCTCCCCTGGTGGCCCCTGCCCCTCCCACACTCTCATGCTGGTAGTCCCTCCCCTGGTGGCCCCTGCCCCTCCCACACTCTCATGCTGGTAGTCCCTCCCCTGGTGGCCCCTGCCCCTCCCACACTCTCATGCTGGTAGTCCCTCCCCTGGTGGCCCCTGCCCCTCCTTACACTCTCATGCTGGTAGTCCCTCCCCTGGTGGCCCCTGCCCCTCCCACACTCTCATGCTGGTAGCCCCTCCCCTGGTGGCCCCTGCCCCTCCCACACTCTCATGCTGGTAGTCCCTCCCCTGATGGCCCCTGCCCCTCCCACACTCTCATGCTGGTAGTCCCTCCCCTGGTGGCCCCTGCCCCTCCCACACTCTCATGCTGGTAGTCCCTCCCCTGGTGGCCCCTGCCCCTCCCACACTCTCATGCTGGTAGTCCCTTCCATGGTGGCCCCTGTCCCCTCCCACACTCTCATGCTGGTAGTCCCTTCCCTGGTGGCCCCTGCCCCTCCCACACTCTCATGCTGGTAGTCCCTCCCCTGGTGGCCCCTGCCCCTCCCACACTCTCATGCTGGTAGTCCCTTCCATGGTGGCCCCTGTCCCTCCCACACTCTCATGCTGGTAGTCCCTTCCCTGGTGGCCCCTGCCCCTCCCACACTCTCATGCTGGTAGCTCCTCCCCTGGTGGCCCCTGCCCCTCCCACACTCTCATGCTGGTAGTCCCTTCCCTGGTGGCCCCTGCCCCTCCCACACTCTCATGCTGGTAGTCCCTTCCCTGGTGGCCCCTGCCCCTCCCACACTCTCATGCTGGTAGTCCCTCCCCTGGTGGCCCCTGCCCCTCCTACACTCACATGCTGGTAGCTCCTCCTAATTTCTTCCTGAATATTCCAGAAGTTTTTGTTTTAGTCTCTCAACCTTCTCCTGTATTTGTTGGAAGATCTCACTCTCTATTTTCTTGATGAAATCCTACACACAAACGCTCCTTCTCTCAATAAAGTTCTCTATCATCTTCTCTACCCGCCTATCTTCCTCCTCCCTGCTACACCTGGTCACCCTTCATGATGTTGCCATTGCAGTAAATAACCCTAGTCAACAGGTGTTCCAATTACCTTAAACGGTGTATTACGCAATAGGTGAGTGAGTGTCCATGCGTCCCTCACAGGTGGCGGACTGTAGGTGAGGTCACGGCCGGCGCGTGGCTGCTTCACTACTTTACATGTGTTCAACACTTATTTTAAATTACACTATTTCTTCTCTCTATCTTCACTTCCTTATAGATTTCTATCAGTTTACCAGGTATTCATTCACTCGTAAACACTTTTTCCACTGTGGTTTCCCTGTATACACCTAGTTGTACTCACCTAGTTGTGCTTGTGGGGGGGTTGTGCTCTGGCCCCGTCCTCTCAACCGTCAAGTTAACATGGTGTACAGATTCCTGAGCCTACTGTGTTCTATCATATCTACTTTTGAAACTGTGTATGGAGTCAGCCTCCACCACGTCACTTCCTAGTGCATTCCATTTATTAACTACTCTGACACTGAAAAAAATTCTTTCTAACGTCTCTGTGACTCATCTGAGTTCTTAGTTTCCACCTGTGTCTCCTTGTTCGTGTCCCACCCGTGCTGATGAGTTTGTCTTTGTCCACCCTGTCAATTCCCTTGAGAATTTTGTAGGTGGTGATTATGTCCCCTCTAACTCTTCTGTCTCCCAGTGACGTGAGGTTTAATTCCCGTAGCTCATACCCCTCAATTCTGGTACTAGTCTGTTGGCAAACCTTTGAACCTTTTCCAGTTTAGTCTTATGCTTGACTAGATATGGACTCCATGCTGGAGCCGCATACTCCAGGATTGGTCTGACATATGTGGTATATAATGTTCTGAAAGATTCCTTGCACTAGTTTCTAAAGGCCGTTTTTATGTTGGCCAGCCTGGCATATGCTGCTGATGTTTTCCTCCTGATATGAGCTTCAGGGGACAGGTCTGGCGTGAATGTCAACCCCCAGGTCTTTCTCTCTCTCTGACTCTTGCAGGATTTCATCTCCCAAATGATACGTTGTATCTGGTCTCCTGCTCCCTAAACCTATCTTCATTTCATTACATTTGCTTGGGTTAAACTCTAACAACCATTTTTTCCAAAATTCCTGCAGCTTGTCCAGGTCTTCTTGAAGCCTTGAAGCTGTCCTCCTCTGTCTTAATCCTTCTCATAATTTTGGCGTCTTCAGCAAACATTGACAGGAATGAGTCTATACCCTCTGGGAGATCATTTACGTATATCAGAAACAGGATAGGTCTGAGTACAGATCCCTGTGGGACTCCACTGGTGACTTCACGCCAATCTGAGGTCTCACCCCTTACTGTAACTCTCTGCTTCCTATTGCTTAGGTACTCCCTTATCCACTGGAGCGCCCTACCAGTTACTCCTGCCTGTTTCTCCAGCTTATGCATCAGCCTTTTATGGGGTACTGTGTCAAAGGCTTTCCAACAGTCCAAAAAATGCAGTCCGCCCACCCTGCTCTTTCTTGCTTAATCTTTGTCACCGGATCGTAGAATTCTATTAAGCCTGTAAGGCAAGATTTACCCTCCCTGAACCCATGTTGATGGGTTGTCACGAAGTACCTTCTCTCCAGATGTGTTACTAGGTTTTTTCTCACGATCTTCTCCATCACCTTGCATGGTATACAAGTTAAGGACACTGGCCTGTAGTTCAGTGCCTCTTGTCTGTCGGCCTTTTTGTATATTGGGACTACATTAGCCGTCTTCCATATTTCTAGGTAGGTCTCCCGTTTCCTAGTGACCTACTATACACTATGGAGAGTGGCAAACAAAGTGCTCCTGCACACTCTTTCAATACCCATGGTGAGATTCCGTCCAGCCCAACAGCCTTTCTCACGTCTAGCTCCAATAGGTGCTTCTTGACCTCATCTTTTGTAATCTCGAACCCTTCCATAGTCGCCTGGTTTGCTGCCACCTCTCCTAGCGCCGTGACCTCTCCTTGTTCTATTGTAAAGGCCTCCTGGAACCTTTTGTTGAGTTCTTCACACACCTCTTTCTCATTCTCTGTGTACCTGTCCTCACCCGTTCTAAGTTTCATCACCTGTTCCTTCACTGTTGTCTTCCTCCTGATGTGAATGTGTAGTATCTTTGGTTAGGTCTTGGCTTTATTAGCTATATCATTTTCATACCTTTTCTCAGCCGCTCTTCTCACACTGACATACTCGTTCCTGGTTCTCTGGTATCTCTCTCTACTTTCTGGTGTTCTGTTATTACGGAAGTTCCTCCTTGCTCTTTTGTTCAGCGCCTTTGCTTTCATACATTCCCTATTAAACCACGGATGTGTGTGTGTGTGTGTGTGTGTGTGTGTGTGTGTGTGTGTGTGTGTGTGTGTGTGTGTGTGTGTGTGTGTGCGCGCGTGTGTGTGGGTGAGTGGGTGAGTGTGACTGTGAGTGTGAGTGTGTGTGTGTACTCACCTAATTGTACTCACCTAATTGTGCTTGCGGGGGTTGAGCTGTGGCTCTTTGGTCCCGCCTCTCAACCGTCAATCAACTGGTGTACAGATTCCTGAGCCTACTGGGCTCTATCATACCAACATTTGAAACTGTGTATGGAGTCAGCCTCCACCACATCACTTCCTAGTGAATTTTATTTACTAACTACTCTGACACTGAAAAAGTTCTTTCTAATGTCTCTGTGGCTCATTTGGGTACTCAGCTTCCACCTGTGTCCCCTTGTTTCGCGTCCCTCCAGTGATGAATAGTTCATCCTTGTTTACCCGGTCGATTCCCCTGAGGATTTTGTAGGTTGTGATCATGTCCCCCCTTACTCTTCTGTCTTCCAGTGTCGTAAGGTGCATTTCCCGCAGCCTTTCCTCATAACTCATGCCTCTTATTTCTAGGACTAGTCTAGTAGCATACCTTTGGACTTTTTCCAGCTTCGTCCTGTGCTTGACCAGGTACGGGCTCCATGGCTGGGGCCGCATACTCCAGGATTGGTCTTGCATATGTGGTGTACAAGATTCTGAATGATTCCTTACACAGGTTCCTGAACGCCGTTCTGATGTTAGCCAGCCTCGCAAATGCCGCAGACATTATTCTCTTTATGTGGGCTTCAGGAGACAGGTTTGGTATGATATCAACTCCTAGATCTTTCTCTCTGTCTGTTTCATTAAGTACTTCATCTCCTATTCTGTATCCTGTGTCTGGCCTCCTGTTTCCACTACCTAGTTTCATTACTTTGCATTTACTCGGGTTGAACTTCAACAGCCATTTGTTGAGCCATTCACTCAGTCTATCTAGGTCATCTTGTAGCCTCCTACTATCATCCTCTGTTTCAATCCTCCTCATAATTTTTTGCATCGTCGGCAAACATTGTGAGGAACGAATCTATACCCTCTGGGAGATCATTTACATATACCAGAAAGAATATAGGTCCAAGGACTGACCCCTGCGGGACTCCGCTTGTAACGTCTCGCCAATCTGACACCTCACCCCTCACACAGACTCATTGTCTCCTGTTGCTTAGGTACTCCTCTATCCACCGGAGTACCTTCCCTTTCACTCCCGCCTGCATCTCCAACTTTCGCACTAGCCTCTTGTGTGGAACTGTATCAAAGGCTTTCTGACAATCCAAAAATATGCAGTCTGCCCACCCTTCTCTTTCTTGCCTTATTTTTGTTGCCTGGTCGAAGAATTCAAGTAACCCTGTGAGGCAGGACCTGCCATCCCTGAACCAATGTTGATGCTGTGTTACAAAGTTCCTTCGCTCCAGATGCTCCACTAGTTTTTTTCGCACAATCTTCTCCATCAGCTTGCATGGTATGCAGGTTAGGGACACTGGCCTGTAATTCAGTGCCTCCTGTCTCTCCCCTTTCTTGTATATGGGGACTACGTTAGCTGCTTTCCAAATATCTGGCAGTTCCCCTGTTGCCAGTGATTTGTTATACACTATGGAGAGTGGTAGGCACAGTTCTCTTGCTCCTTCCTTTAGAACCCAAGGAGAGATTCCATCTGAGCCTATAGCCTTTGTCACATCCAACTCTAGTAAATACTTCCTTACTTCCCCGCTGGTAATCTCAAAGTCTTCCAGTGGTTCCTGGTTAGCTATTCCCTCTCTTACCTCTGGAATTTCTCCTTGCTCTAAGGTGTGTATGTGTGTGTGTGTGTGTGTGTGTGTGTGTGTGTGTGTGTGTGTGTGTGTGTGTGTGCGTGTGTGTGTGTGTGTGTGTGTGTGTGTGTGTGTGTGTGTGTGTGTGTGTGTGTGTGTGTGTGTGTGTGTGTGTGTGTACTCACCTAGTTGTGTTTGCGGGGGTTGAGATCTGGCTCTTTGGTCCCACCTCTCAACCGTCAATCAACTGATGTACAGGTTCCTGAGCCAACTGGGCTGTGTCATATATTCATTTGAAACTGTGTATGGAGTCAGCCTCCACCACATCACTTCCCTGTGCATTCCATTTACTAACTACTCTGACACTGAAAAAGTTCTTTCTAATGCCTCTGTGGATGTATGTGTGCGTGTGCGTGTGTGTGTGTGTGTGTGTGTGTGTGTGTGTGTGTGTGTGTGTGTGTGTGTGTGTGTGTGTGTGTGTGTGTGTGTGTGTGTGTGTGTGTGACTGTGAGTGTGAGTGAGTGTGTGTGTGTGTGTGTGTGTGTGTGTGTGTGTGTGTGTGTGTGTGTGTGTGTGTGTGTGTGTACTCACCTAGTTGCACTCACCTAGTTGGGCTTGCGGGGGTTCAGCTCTGGCTCTTTGGTCCCGCCTCTCAACCGTCAATCAACAGGTGGATAGGTTCCTGAGCCTATTGGGCTCTATCATATCGACACTTGAAACTGTGTATGGAGTCAGCCTCCACCACATTACTTCCTAATGCATTCCATTTGTCAACCACTCTGACACTAAAAAAGTTCTTTCTAATATCTCTGTGGCTCATTTGGGCACTCAGTTTCCACCTGTGTTCCCTAGTGCGTGTGCCCCTTATGTTAAATAGCCTGACTTTATCAACCCTGTCGATTCCCTTGAGAATCATGAATGTGGTGATCATGTCCCCCCTAACTCTTGTGTCTTCCAACGAAGTGAGGTTTAATTCCCGTAGTCTCTCCTCGTAGCTCATACCTCTCAGCTCGGGTACTAGTCTGGTGGCAAACCTTTGAACCTTTTCCAGTTTAGTCTTATGCTTGACTAGATATGGACTCCATGCTGGAGCCGCATACTCCAGGATTGGCCTGACATATGTGGTATACAAAGTTCTGAATGATTCTTTACACAAATTTCTGAATGCCGTTCGTATGTTGGCCAGCCTGGCATATACCGCTGATGTTATCCTCTTGATATGTGCTGTAGGAGACAGGTCTGGCGTGATATCAACTCCCAAGTCTTTTTCTTTCTCTGACTCCTGAAGAATTTCCTCTCCCAGATAATACCTTGTATTTGGCCTCCTGCTCCTTGCATCTATCTTCATTACATTACATTTGGTTGGGTTAAACTCTAACAACCACTTGTTTAACCATTCCTGCAGTTTGTCTAGGTCTTCTTGAAGCCTCAAACAGTCCTCTTCTGTCTTAATCCTTCTCATAATTTTGGCATCGTCCGCATACATTGAGGAAAAATGAATCTATACCCTCCGGGAGATCATTTACATATATCAGAAACAAGATAGGACCGAGTACAGAGCCCTGTGGGACTCCACTGGTGACTTCACGCCAATCGGAGGTCTCACCCCTCACCGTAACTCTCTGCTTCCTATTGTTTAGGTACTCCCTTATCCACTGGAGCGCCCTACCAGTTACTCCTGCCTGTTTCTCCAGCTTATGCATCAATCTTTTATAGGGTACTGTGTCAAAGGCTTTCCAACAGTCCAAAAAAATGCACTCCACCCACCCTTCTCTTTCTTGCTTAATCTTTGTCACCTGATCGTAGAATTCTATCACGCCTGTAAGGCAAGATTTACCCTCCCTGAACCCATGTTGATGGGTTGTCACGAAGTACCTTCTCTCCAGATGTGTGACTAGGATTTCTCACAATCTTCTCCATCACCTTGCATGGTATACAAGTTAAGGATACTGGCCTGTAGTTCAGTGCCTCTTGTCTGTCACCCTTTTTGTATATTGGTACTACATTAGCAGTCTTCCATATTTCTGGTAGGTCCCCCCATTTCCAGTGACCTACTGTACACTATGGAGAGTGGTAAGCAAAGTGCTCCTGCACACTCTTTCAATACCCATTACGAGATTCCGTCCGGCCCAACAGCTTTTCTCACATCCAGCTCCAATACGTGCTTCTTGACCTCATCTCTTGTAATTTCGAACTTATTCAAGGTCACCTGGTTTGCTGCCACCTCTTCTAGTGCCGTGACATCTCCCTGTTCTATTGTAAAGACCTCCTGCAACCTTTTGTTGAGTTCTTCACACACCTCTTTCTCATTCTCTGTGTACTTGTCCTCGCCCACCCTAAGTTTCATCACCTGTTCCTTCACTGTTGTCTTCCTCCTGATGTGACTGTGTAGTAGCTTTGGTTCGGTCTTGGCTTTATTAGCTATATCATTTTCATACCTTTTCTCAGCTGCTCTTCTCACACTAACATACTCGTTCCTGGTTCCCTGGTATCTCTCTCTACTTTCTGGTGTTCTGTTATTACGGAAGTTCCTCCATGCCCTTTTGTTCAGCTCCTTTGCTTTCATACATTCCCTGTATTAAACCACGGATTCTTCCTTTGCTTCTATTTTTTTTTCCTGTCGGGCTGAGACAAACCTGCTTACAGCCTCCAGACATTTTTGGGTGACATAGTCCATCATGTCTTGTACGGACTTGGTTCCGAGTTCTGTGTCCCAATGTATATCCCATAGGAATTTATTCATCTCCTCATAGTTTCCCTTTTGGTACGCGCGCGCGCGTCGTGTGTGTGTGTGTGTGTGTGTGTGTGTGTGTGTGTGTGTGTGTGTGTGGTGGTGTGTGTGTGTGTGTGTGGGTGAGTGTGAATGTGTGTGTGTGTGTGTGTGTGTGGTGGGGGGGGGGAGTGCTTGTTGGTGCACCGCTGTACAAAAGCCTCTGAGAAAGAGATCGTTATTCTCCCCCGGGGTAAACAGGCTTAAAGTTGACTAGAGTACGTGTGGTGATTGACCAATAATTACCTCCACCCCTAACCCCAGCTTCGCTCTGGGGTATTGGCGGTCATTTCTCCTCCGTCTTTATCACTCCCCATTTGTCTCTTCTCACAACAAACAACAGAAATTCTTGGGGTCTCTCCAAACTGCCTCTTCCTTTTCCCGTGTTTATCCACCGCCTCCCCATGTCCCTCTCGCCCCAACCCACCCCAACCCCCCTCCCTCTCTCTCTGTCTCTTTCTATTTCTCTTTCTCTCTGTCTCTCTAATATCGACCACCAGTGCAGATGCCCCCAGCCTCCCCGGCGCCGCTCAGGGCTCATCAACACCTGCCATATACTTTCCTCAGGACGAAACACCAATATCAATATTTGTGTGCTATGTGATCTTTGTGCTAAATCATAATCGGATCCTAAAATTACCTTATCCTGTGTTTCGAAAATTATTATATAATAAAGTAATTATATATATATATATATATATATATATATATATATATATATATATATATATATATATATATATATATATATATATATATATATGTCGTACCTAGTAGCCAGAATGCACTTCTCAGCCTACTATGCAAGGCCTAATTTGCCTAATAAGCCAAGTTTTCCAGAATTAATATATTTTCTCTAATTTTTTTCTTATGAAATGATAAAGCTACCCATTTCATTATGTATGAGGTCAATTTGTTTTTATTGGAGTTAAAATTAACGTAGATATATGACCGAACCTAACCAACCCTACCTAACCTAACCTAACCTATCTTTATAGGTTAGGTTAGGTTAGGTAGCCGGAAAAGTTAGGTTAACTTAGGTTAGGTAGGTTAGGTATTCGAAAAAGCATTAATTCATGAAAACTTGGCTTATTAGGCAAATCGAGCCTTGCATAGTAGGCTGAGAAGTGCGTTCTGGCTACTAGGTACGACATATATATATATATATATATATATATATATATATATATATATATATATATATATATATATATATATATATATATGTATATATATATGTATATATATATATATATATATATATATATATATATATGTGTGTATATCACGAAAATAAACACGTGATTAAGAATGTGACAATGTCAGACCACGGAGGAAAAATGAAACAGGAAATTTCCTTAAGTACTTTCGTATATTAAATACATCTTCAGAAGGTCATTTTACAGATCGAGTGATGGGTATAAATAGGCAGGAAGGAGTGGTGAAGTAAGGTGAGGTACAATACTTGGACAACGCAGAAGGCCCATTGGCCCATCAGATGCACCCAATTGGCACATCCGATGTAGCACAATGGCCCATCTGATACAGCAGACATACAAGCATAATATATAGGTAATTATAACATAAAGAAGTAAATATATACAATAAATTAGTGAGACAAATGTTTTTCAATGATTCTACTTAAATCGCCCTTTAGCTGATCTATTAGAAATGGATCTAAGTTATATAGACCACTGCTAATATTCAAATTACTTTCTTTGGTGATCTGTATCAAAGCAGATTCAATTATGTTTCTGTTATAGGTGCTTTTACAATTTGTTATTGAAGAAGCACTCTCCCAATCAATTTGGTGAGCTTTTTCTGACAAATGCACAAACAAAGCATTAGACAATTGGCCATGTTTTACAGAGTATTTATGTTAACATAAATCGAATACACACAACCTGCTGTATCAGGGGAGTTTTTTATTAAATTGGATTTGATCGTACTATTAGTGAACACCAAATTTATATTAAGTTTCTTAAAAATCAGAGACAATTTTTCAAGTCCACTCGCATAAGGTACCACCAATGAGTTAATAATTTTTGGTTTCGCCTTAGGGACGTGATTATAAAACGTACGCTTGGCTTGTACAAACGAGAACTCCAAAAACCTCTTAGGATATTGTAAACTCTTCCCAATTTCATATATTTTAGCAATCTCTTCATCAAAAAACTCAGGGCTGCAAACCCTCAAAGCTCGTAGAAACATTCCTGAAAATACTGCCTGTTTAACTTTACTATGATGATTCGAATAAAAATGAACATACGACCCCACGTTGGTAGGTTTCCTATACACATTAAATTTAAACTTTCTAGTGACTCTATGAATCATAATGTCCAAAAACGGAAGAGTACCATTCTCCTCAGTCTCACAAGTGAATTTTATTGAAGGTACCAAAGAATTGAGTTCATTAAGAAAAACTATCTGGTCTTTGTTGCACGGCCATAAGCACAAAATATCATCAACATACCTAAACCAAACTACATTAGCCGGGGTAATCCTGGATAAGATTTTTGTTTCAAAGAATTCCATATACAAATTGCTTAAAACTGGGGACAGGGGATTGCCCATCGCCATACCAAATGTTTGTTTGAAAAAATTTTCATTAAAACTAAAATAATTGTCTTTTATACACAATTTAATAAGTTCTAATACTTTATTGGTCTGCAAGCTCAAATTATATTTAGGCAGTTCCTCACGTAGAAATTCTAACAGATCATCAACAGGAACTTTAGTGAATAAAGAGGTCACATCGAAACTTATAAGTTTAAAATCAAAATTTAAATTCAGTGTGGATAGCTTATTAACTAAGTCCACATTGTTTGTCAAGTGTGAGTTGGAAATAGTACCAACTAAAGGGGACAAAACTTTGACTAACCACTTAGAGAGTTTATAAGCCGCCGAACCAATTGAACTAATAATCGGCCTTGCCGGATTATATGGCTAATGAGTTTTTATAAGACCATACATGTAAGGAAGAGAGGGGGATCGACTTGTTAGCCTAGATATCAACTCTTTATCGCCTTTACACACAGTTTTAAGAGTTTTGTAAAAATGTGCAATCACTTTTTCAGTAGGATCTCTGTTAACCAATAGATAAGTATCCCTGTCTTCCAAGAGTAACTCCATTTTTCGGACATAGTCATCTTTATTCATAATAACTACTGCATTTGACTTATCAGCCTTGGTAATATGTAATGAACTATCTTTTTTGAGATTTTTGAACGCATGAACAAATCGACTTGGACAATTAGGAACAGAATTGTTAAGTAAAACGCCATACATCATACCTTTGCACACATTAATATCTTCAACTGAGACATTGCTATACTTTTCAAGATTGCTGAAACCTTTGGCAATATCTACATAATTGACTGTTCCGTTAGATGTGGCAAAGCTCAAGCCATATCCTAATGCAGTAATCGTGTCATTATCAAGCTGTCTATCCGAGAGGTTTATAACAAAATCCCGGTTGGAGTGTTTATTCCAGTCACTTTGTTGAATAAGTCTCTTTAATTTGAAATCAAGTTTAGTACTCACCTTTCTGCAGGTAGACCTCAAAGTAGTATAACAGTAATCCATCATACAACGGTTCCACTCAGGCGGAATGGCTTGGAGAAAAGCGTACTTACAGTTATTCACAACTTTAAAACATTCACGAACTTCAAATTTAAGTAAATCGATGTTTTTCATAAGCACTATGCGGGGTATCTCATCAAACGGCTGATCTGACAATTTAAGGACGCTGTTGGGTAATAATGAACGGCTTAATCCTCTTTGACCATTTTAAGCTAAGCTATACCTGTTTTTGGTTAATTACACCTGACCAACCCTAGGGATGGGTTGGTCAGGTGTCGGCCTATATATCCTCCCCCTTCTCCCTTCTCCTTAGTCAGTCTGGTGTTGACAAAGGCTTTAACAAAGCCGAAACGTTCACCTCATTTCATATTTCTCTGTGGATTTTCCGCATATATATATATATATATATATATATATATATATATATATATATATATATATATATATATATATATATATATATATATATATATATATATATATATATATATATACGTACACACACGTACCACACGTACCACACCACACGTGTGTACCACACGTACCACCCGTACCACACATACCACCCGTACCACACGTACCACTCGTACTCCAATATATATATTATATATATATATATATATATATATATATATATATATATATATATATATATATATAACGGTGCTGGAACCATGTGTATTGGCATTTGCCTTTCTAATGGATAATTTCAGCAACGTGAAAGGGGGGACCTGCTGCATGGGTAACAGCTTCTCCTCCATATCTACCTACCCAGGCTTTGCGCCCTGGAGAGGACACTCCAGCTTCGCCTCACAGCGTGGAACCAACATGGGAAGCGACAGTCTACCGGTTTTAAGTCTTCTGCTCGATTAGCGAAGAGTGTGATGCCAGGGGTTGCTTTCAGCGGTGGGAGAGGTCATTACGCCCCAATGGGCAGCTACCACCCGCCTCAAGCTGAAGAAACCATAACCAGTAAGGTGTTGCCTCGCCACGGTCCATTAACTTCACTGGGTGCTTGTACACGACTTTGCACCAAGCAATACCAAACCTAAAAAGAAAATATCAACTGCCCTCAAGCTGGGCACATGGAACATCAGGGCACTGACACCAGGTTTCTCTGACGACCTGCATGAAATCAATGACGCCCGAAAAACAGCAATCATCGATAGGGAGCTGAGCAAACTGCAGATGGATATTGTTGCTCTCCAAGAGACCAGGCTCCCAGGATCAGGATTTGTGAGAGAGAGGACCTTCTCTTTCTTCTGGCAAGGAAAACCTCCAGATGAGACCAGAGAACATGGTGTGGGATTTGCCGTCAGGAATGCACTGTTGGGACACATTATGCCACCGATGGGGGAAACCGAACGAATTCTGTCTCTGCAAACTGCACTCCCAAATAGGCCCAGTCCATGTAATTAGTGCATATGCACCAACCCTGACTTCTCCAGTAGAGGCAAAGGAAAAATTCAACGATGACCTCAACAGAGTCATAGCGAGAATCCCTGTAAAGGAGCCACTGTTCATCCTCGGCGACTTCAACGCCAGAGCGGGTGCCGATCACAACATTTGGCCCACTTGTCTGGGTCAATTCGCGCATAGGGAGGATGAATGAGAACGGGCAACGTCTGCTAGAACTCTGCTGCCTTCATGGTCTCTGTGTCACCAACACGTTCTTCGGCACAAAGCCTCAACACCGAGTCTCTTGGAGACTCCCCAGATCCAAGCACTGGCACCAGCTTGACCTGATCCTTTCCAGGCGTGCCAGTCTACCCAGCGTCAAGAATACGTGTAGCTATCAGAGTGCTGTCTGTGACACCGACCACTCCTTGGTATGTTGCAAGGTCAAGATGCAAACAAAGAAGATTCATCACTCGAAAAAGGCGAGCAGACCTCGCATCGACACCACCAAGACCGGCAACCAGGACAAGGTGGAAGATTTTGCACGTGTGCTCGAGAAAGCTCTCCCTGGCCCAGCTGAGGTCACTGCCTGTAAAAGATGGGAGCACTTTAGAGACGCTGTGTACAACGCTGCCATTTCCACCTTTGGCAAGAAGACCAGCAGGTCAGCAGATTGGTTCGAGGCTCACTCGGAAGAGATGACACCTGTCATCGAAGAGAAGAGAAACGCCTTGGCAGCCTACAAAGCCTGCCCAAGTCAGCGCAACTTACAGATCCTTCGGGCCGTCCGCTGCAAAGTGCAGCAGAGCGCCAGGCGATGTGCCAACAACTATTGGCTCCAGACACAGACTGCAGCGGATACAGGCAATGTAAAGGGAATGTATGACGGCATCAAGCAGGCCCTCACCCCAATCCAGAAGAAGACCGCTCCTCTGAAATCTGCCACTGGGGAGGTGATTCAGGACCAGACACGGCGGCAGCTGAAGCGCTGGGTCGAGCACTACTCTGAGCTATATGCTAGGAACAATGTGGTCACCGAAGACGCCCTGAGCGCCATTGAGTGCCTGCCTGTGTTAATGGAGCTCGACAGCAAACCGACCCTCGAAGAACTCAGCAAGGCCCTAGACTCCCTTGCTTCTGGCAAAGCTCCTGGCAAAGATGGCATTTCTGCTGAGACCTTAAAGTGCTGCAGAGGTAACCTGCTCATGGAGCTGCATGAAATTCTTTGCCTCTGCTGGGAGGAAGGAGAGGTGCCACAGGACATGAGGGATGCCAACATCGTCACGAATGAGAATACCAGGGGCGACTGCAACAATTACCGTTGAATCTCCCTCCTCAGTATTGTCGGAAAGCTGTTTGCTCGAGTCACATTGAAGAGGCTCCAAGTACTTGCAGAGAGAGTCTATCCAGAATCACAATGCGGATTCAGAGCTAACAGGTCCACAATCGACATGGTCTTTTCCCTCAGACAACTGCAGGAGAAATGTAGGGAACAGAAACAGCCACTCTTCGTAGCCTTCATAGATCTGACGAAGGCCTTCGACCTCGTCAGCAGAGATGTCCTTTTCAAGATCCTCCCCAAGATCAGATGCCCACCCAGGCTCCTCAGCATCATTAGATCTTTCCATGAGAACATAAGGGGCACCGTGGTCTTTGATGGACTAACATCAGACGCCTTTGACATCCGAAGTGGAGTAAAGCCGGGCTTTGTACTGGCTCCTACCCTATTCGGGATTTTCTTCGCAGTTATGCTGCAACACGCCTTCAGATCTGCCACGGAAGGCATTTACCTCCGGACGAGGTCGGATGGAAAGCTCTTTAACCTTGACAGGCTGAGAGCCAAGACGAAGGTTCGGCTGAGGTGTCTGCACGACTTCCTTTTTCCCGACGATGCAGCAGTCACTGCCCACTCAGCAGAAGACCTACAACAGCTCATGACCCGCTTCAGCGAGGCATGTCAGGCTTTCGGATTCACCATCAGCCTGAAGAAAACACAAGTCATGGGACAAGGAGTGGACTCCCCACCTGACATCGGCATCTCCGATTCCAAACTGGAAGTCGTTCACGACTTCGTGTACTGGGCTCCACAATCTCCGACTCCCTCTCTCTTGATACGGAGCTAAACAAACTCATCGGTAAGGCATCTACTACTATGTCCAGACTGACAAAGTGAGTGTGGGGCAACAACAGGCTGCCTGAGTATACAAAGATTCAAGTTTACAGAGCCTGTGTCCTGAGCACTCTCCTTAATGGCAGTGAGTCTTGGACACTCCGTGCCCGACAAGAAAGACAGCTGAATGCCTACCACATGCGCTGCCTTCGACACATCTTGGACATTACCTGGCAGGACAAGGTGACAAACAACAACGTCCTGAGGAGAGCAAGAATCACCAGCATGAATACAATGTTGAAACAGACACGAATGCGCTGGCATGGGCACGTTGTGCGAATGGGCGACGGCAGGATCCCCAAGGATCTCCTGTACGGAGAGCTGAGGCAGGGAAAGCGTCCAACAGGCAAGCCCCAGCTACGGTACAAAGACGTATGCAAGAGGGACCTGAAAGACATGGACGTCGATCTTGCTATATGGGAGACACTGGCTGCAGATCGTTTAGCCTGGGCGCAGTCTGTTCAAAGAGGTCTCTCCAAGTTCGAGAAGTCACTTGCCAAGAAATCGGAGGCAAAGAGACAGAGAAGGAAAGCCGGTAGCCAGGAAGACAAACCTGAATCGGACTTCGTTTGTGCTCGGTGTGGGATGGACTGCCACTCTCGGATTGGCCTCATCAGTCACACCAGACGCTGCACCAGGATTGACAACCAGGGCGCAACTCCATAGTCTCCCGAGACTGAAGGATGCCTACTACTACTACTACTACTACTAGTATATATATATAAATATATATATGTTGTACCTAGTAGCCAGAATGCAGTACTCGGCCTACTGTGCAAGGTCTGATTTGCCTAATAAGCCAAGTTTACCTGATATTATATATCTTTCTAATTTTTTCTTATGAAACGATGTAGCTATCTATTTCTTTATGTATGAGTTAATTTGTTTATATATGAGTTAAAACTAACATAGATATATGACCGAACCTAACCAATACTACCTAACCTAACCTAATCTATCTTAACCAAACCTAATCTATCTTAGCCTAACCTAAACAAACTCAAATACGTCAATAATTTATATTCTTAATATAATAGAGTAATAGTAATTCAAATAAACTATCTGGAAGCAATTTATTGTAAATCAAGAAAATCACTCGGCCTATTAGGCAAATCGGGCTTTTTTCTGAAGAACTGTGTTTTTCATGTGAGGGAAATCTTCGAAACCTCATTACCGATTGCTTTGAAATTTTTACACACCGTTGCATTCGAATAGGCGCATCTTTTTATATACCTACTATATAGATGCCGCCCCTGTGGTAGGTAAAAACATGCGTTTTTGAAAAACAGCGCCATCTGTTGCACATAATAGCAACATGCACGCAATACTAAATATGTCACGAATTCTATTTCAATGTTTCCAATAGCATTGATAAATTTTATTTTCATAGATTTTGATTTTATTTTATTTTTTATATAATTATTTTGTGTGACATTGTGTTGGAATTTAACTGTGTTGCTTACCATACCGTTCATTTCGTAAGTATATTTATTGATGCCACACCTGTGACAGGTAAAACTATGCTTTTCTTGAATAAGAGCTTCATCTGTTGCCTGTATGAGCAATACACTTGCTATACTAAATATGTTACAATTCCATTTTAATGTTTCTGATTGCATTGATAAATTGAATTTTCATAGATTTTGATTTATTTTCATTTTGATTTATTTATTTTGTTTGAATTGCATTGGAATTGAGCAGTGTTGTTTACCATACCATTCATTTCATGAGAATAGGTTTTTTTCCTATTTTATCATATTTTTATTTAATCTTTAACTATTTTCTTATATTTCAGTGATGGGAACATCAGATCACTTGCTGTTCCCAATTTTCTGATGGGAACATCAGACCATTTGGGAAGGCATCGGACGAAGGAGTGGGGAATGGTGGGGATGACGAGGGGACGGATGTGAGAGATGGTGGAGAGGACGAGGGGACGGTAGAGTGGGGAATGGTTGGGAGGCCGATGAGACGGGTGGCGGAGAGAATGGTTGGGAGGACTGGGGGACAGGGGAAGGATGCTGTGGCTCAGCTACTGCTAGTATATATATATATATATATATATATATATATATATATATATATATATATATATATATATATATATATATATATATATATATATATATATATATATATATATATATTATTAGTTCAGCCCAATGTAAGTATCAGATATCTTTCTTCCTTGTTTTTCTTGGTGTTATTTACGTTGATAGAATTTTTTTTAGGGATAACGGAAAGAGGGTTTCCAGGTTCGCCTGGCGAGCCCCCTCCCCCCCCCCCCTCCCCCGTCTCTCAGGAAGCTGCAGAAGGCAAGTTCTGACATGCTAGAAGACTTTGAGCTCTACATTACCCTGCCCTGTGAGTCTCCCTGGCATACCACCAGCTATTCGGTTTTACACTCAAGTCCCCCCCCCCCCCCAATATACTGCTGGATGAACATTAGCGAACATTTAAGGATTAGCGCCAAGTCAGTCCCTCCTGGCTAGGGTTACTTAAAGAGGATGTAGTATGAAATCCAGTAAAAGTTAATAGCTATTACCATCCATCAGTTCATCTGAAGCCTGAGTCCATGAGCCTATTGATTTTATCAGCAAAGGAAGCATAAGTGTTAATGGCTGAGCGCCTTGTGTTGTAGTTGCCAACGTCTTTGTAGTCCGTGAAGTTGGAGCCAGATCAGGATCCGGATTCACAAATCAGTTCCGCAAGTACTTATGAACGTGTATATCTTTCCTCAGTCTTTGACGGCTTTGATTACATTTATTAAACAATTTACACGCATGAAAACTTTCCAGACAAATGTTGTTATTGTTATAAACAGCCTCCTGGTGCTTCCGAGCTCAATAACTGTTCAATAATTGTAAACAAAGCCGCCAAAGATTGAGAAAAGATGGACAGGTTCGTAAGTGCTTGCGTAACTGCTTCGTGAATCTGGCCCCAGGAATATTGAGGAGATTGACTTAACACATAACAGAAAGGTTCCTAATATGTCCTTGGTGTTGGAGGTTCTGATGGACTCGTCCAGACCAACCCAGAACGACTGGTAAGGATTGAAATGAGGCTTCTTGCCCAGTTCTCTCTACATTACTCGGACATCGTGAAGAGCAGTTCATTCTCCAGACGGGATCGAACTGATGGGTCCTATCAGATTCTTGCTACCTTTGCTGACAGGAGGTACTGCGAGTTTCTAGGGTGCCTTTTTTCTTATTAGGGTTATCAATGGCTCCTTTATGGTCACTGAAGAGTCCACCGTCCATCTCTCTCTCTCTCTCAAAAGGTACTTTTCTACCCTTTAGATATATAAAAAAATCTATCTGTTCTATTTGATAATTATATATAAAAATTCTTACACATGAATAATGCATTTAATGTTGAACAAAAACAATGTTATCAACATTCCTGTTGTTCTGTTCACTCTCTTGGGCCAATATATCTTTCTTCCTCGGACGAGGCTTAAGAAGCAATAAAGGTGAGCAAAGGCTGATCCTGACGGTCAATATGGCCTTTAGTGTGGCAGAAACAGAGCAACGGGAGTGCCTTACGGTTGATGTGGCTGTGGTGCAGCATGGGGCTACCGGCTATCTTGAACCTTAAGCCATTTGGGTTGATAGTGTGCTTCGACGCACCTTAAATTATGTAGACTAACCTACCCTAACCTAACCTCACCTACCCCTCACCTCACCTCAATCACTTCACCTCACTTCACCTAACCTCATGTCATCTAACCTAACCTCACTTCACCTAACCTCATCTACCTATGCACAGAAAACGGGACTATTTGTGAGAGGCAACTTTCCGTAGTAGGTTGAAGGCCACACCGTACAAAATGTGACGTCTTCCATGGCTGCACGAAGAGCCTCACCACAGCGGTGTGCCCAGAATGTTACTTTAAAAACAGTCAACAGTTATGTGTTTTATCTCGTTTTATATTCAATACAATATTGACCTCAATTAAAAGCTTCCGGTTTGGTTTCCGTTTCGTTGATAGAAATATTTCGAAATTTAAGACGACTTATTATTCTATTTTATTGCAGATCCAAGAATATTAGACACTTTATTCATCACTTTATGATGAGCCTATTGAAATGGGTGACGTAAAATGGGTTTTCGCTTGTTGTTTAATATCTAAGTGGCTTCTGCCAAATAAGTCCAATTTTTTACGGACTCGCCTAATTACGCGGCTTATCAATACTAATTATAATGCATTAATATTGACCCTCGAGACCTTAACACCTTAATATTGACCCTCGAGACCTTAACACCTTAATATTGACCCTCGAGACCTTAACACCTTAATATTGACCCTCGAGACCTTAACACCTTAATATTGACCCTCGAGACCTTAACACCTTAATATTGACCCTCGAGACCTTAACACCGTAATATTGACCCTCGAGACCTTAACACCTTAATATTAACCCTCGAGACCTTAACACCTCAATATTGACCCTCGAGACCTTAACACCGTAATATTGACCCTCGAGACGTTAACACCGTAATATTGACCCTCGAGACCTTAACACCTTAATATTGACCCTCGAGACCTTAACACCTTAATATTGACCCTCGAGACCTTAACACCTTAATATTGACCCTCGAGCCCTTAACACCTTAATATTGACCCTCGAGACCTTAACACCTTAATATTGACCCTCGAGACCTTAACACCTTAATATTGACCCTCGAGACCTTAACACCTTAATACTGACCCTCGAGACCTTAACACCTTAATATTGACCCTCGAGACCTTAACACCTTAATATTGACCCTCGAGACCTTAACACCTTAATATTGACCCTCGAGACCTTAACACCGTAATATTGACCCTCGAGACCTTAACACCTTAATATTGACCCTCGAGACCTTAACACCTCAATATTGACCCTCGAGACCTTAACACCTCAATATTGACCCTCGAGACCTTAACACCGTAATATTGACCCTCGAGACGTTAACACCGTAATATTGACCCTCGAGACCTTAACACCTTAATATTGACCCTCGAGACCTTAACACCTTAATATTGACCCTCGAGACCTTAACACCTTAATATTGACCCTCGAGACCTTAACACCTTAATATTGACCCTCGAGACCTTAACACCTTAATATTGACCCTCGAGACCTTAACACCTTAATATTGACCCTCGAGACCTTAACACCTTAATATTGACCCTCGAGACCTTAACACCTTAATATTGACCCTCGAGACCTTAACACCTTAATACTGACCCTCGAGACCTTAACACCTTAATATTGACCCTCGAGACCTTAACACCTTAATATTGACCCTCGAGACCTTAACACCTTAATATTGACCCTCGAGACCTTAACACCGTAATATTGACCCTCGAGACCTTAACACCTTAATATTGACCCTCGAGACCTTAACACCTCAATATTGACCCTCGAGACCTTAACACCGTAATATTGACCCTCGAGACGTTAACACCGTAATATTGACCCTCGAGACCTTAACACCTTAATATTGACCCTCGAGACCTTAACACCTTAATATTGACCCTCGAGACCTTAACACCTTAATATTGACCCTCGAGACCTTAACACCTTAATATTGACCCTCGAGACCTTAACACCTTAATATTGACCCTCGAGACCTTAACACCTTAATATTGACCCTCGAGACCTTAACACCGTAATATTGACCCTCGAGACCTTGACACCGTAATATTGACCCTCGAGACCTTAACACCGTAATATTGACCCTCGAGACCTTAACACCGTAATATTGACCCTCGAAACCTTAACACCTTAAGATTGACCCTCGAGACCTTAACACCTTAATATTGACCCTCGAGACCTTAACACCTTAATATTGACCCTCGAGACGTTATAGGGGGGAAGGTTTTCCTGAGGGTTCGCACCTCTGTTAGACAAAACACTTTCATTTTTCACGGAGGATAACAGGCGGAGAGAAGACGCAAGACACACCTGTAATTAACAAGACTGTTAATTTCAGTCTATACACCTGCTAATGAACAAGAGTGTACACCTGCTAGTGAACAAGACTATACATCTGCTAATGAACAAGACTATACATCTGCTAATGAACAAGAGTGTACACCTGCTAATGAACAAGACTATACATCTGCTAATGAACTTAGACTGTACACCTGCTAATGAACAAGAGTGTACACCTGCTAATGAACAAGAGTGTACACCTGCTAATGAACAAGAGTGTACACCTGCTAATGAACAAGAGTGTACACCTGCTAATGAACAAGAGTGTACACCTGCTAATGAACAAGAGTGTACACCTGCTAATGAACAAGAGTGTACACCTGCTAATGAACAAGACTGTACACCTGCTAATGAACAAGAGTGTACACCTGCTAATGAACAAGAGTGTACACCTGCTAATGAACAAGAGTGTACACCTGCTAATGAACAAGAGTGTACACCTGCTAATGAACAAGACTGTACACCTGCTAATGAACAAGAGTGTACACCTGCTAATGAACAAGAGTGTACACCTGCTAATGAACAAGAGTGTACACCTGCTAATGAACAAGAGTGTACACCTGCTAATGAACAAGAGTGTACACCTGCTAATGAACAAGACTGTACACCTGCTAATGAACAAGAGTGTACACCTGCTAATGAACAAGACTGTACACCTGCTAATGAACAAGAGTGTACACCTGCTAATGAACATGACTGTACACCTGCTAATGAACAAGACTATACACCTGCTAACATTCCTCCAGGCACACGGGGGCACTCTAGTCTGATGCTGGTGTTTTTCTCCTCCTCCTCGACGACAACTACTACAGGAGACAACGACAACTAGCACAGGAGACAACGGCGACTCCCACAAGTGACAAGGGCAAATGCCACAGGAGACAACGGCGACTACCACAGGAGACAACGGCGACTACCACAGGAGGCAACGGCGACTACCACAGGAGACAACGGCGACTACCACAGGAGACAACGGCGACTACTACAGGATACAACGGCGACTACTACAGGAGACAACGGCGACTACAACAGGAGACAACGGCGACTACTACAGGAGACAACGGCGACTACAACAGGAGACAACGGCGACTACTACAGGAGACAACGGCAACTACTACAGGAGACAACGATAACCACCATAGGAGACGACGATGACTACAGCAGGAGACGACAACCACCACAGGAGACAACGACAACCACCACAGGAGACAACGATGACTACAGCAGGAGACGACAACCACCACAGGAGACAACGACAACTACCACAGGAGACAACGACAACTACCACAGGAGACAATGACAACCACCACAGGAGACAACGACAACCACCGCAGGAGACAACGACAACTACCACAGGAGACAACGACAACCACCGCAGGAGACAACGACAACTACCACAGGAGACAACGACAACTACCACAGGAGACAACGACAACCACCACAGGAGACAACGACAACTACCACAGGAGACAACGACAACCACCGCAGGAGACAACGACAACTACCACAGGAGACAACGACAACTACCACAGGAGACAACGACAACCACCGCAGGAGACAACGACAACTACCACAGGAGACAACGACAACTACCACAGGAGACAACGACAACCACCACAGGAGACAACGACAACTACCACAGGAGACAACGACAACTACCACAGGAGACAACGACAACCACCACAGGAGACAACGATGACTACAGCAGGAGACGACAACCACCACAGGAGACAACGACAACTACCACAGGAGACAACGACAACCACCACAGGAGACAACGACAACCAGCACAGGAGACAACGACAACCACCACAGGAGACAACGATGACTACAGCAGGAGACGACAACCACCGCAGGAGACAACGACAACTACCACAGGAGACAACGACAACTACCACAGGAGACAACGACAACCACCGCAGGAGACAACGACAACTACCACAGGAGACAACGACAACTACCACAAGAGACAACGACAACCACCACAGGAGACAACGACAACTACCACAGGAGACAACGACAACTACCACAGGAGACAACGACAACCACCACAGGAGACAACGATGACTACAGCAGGAGACGACAACCACCACAGGAGACAACGACAACTACCACAGGAGACAACGACAACCACCACAGGAGACAACGACAACCAGCACAGGAGACAACGACAACCACCGCAGGAGACAACGACAACCACCACAGGAGACAACGACAACCACCACAGGAGACAACGACAACCACCGCAGGAGACAACGACAACTACCACAGGAGACAACGACAACCACCGCAGGAGACAACGACAACCACCACAGGAGACAACGACAACCACCACAGGAGACAACGACAACCACCTCAGGAGACAACGACAACCACCGCAGGACACAACGACAACTACCACAGGAGACAACGACAACCACCACAGGAGACAACGACAACTACCACAGGAGACAACGATGACTACAGCAGGAGACGACAACCACCGCAGGAGACAACGACAACCACCACAGGAGACAACGACAACCACCGCAGGAGACAACGACAACCACCACAGGAGACAACGACAACCACCACAGGAGACAACGACAACCACCGCAGGAGACAACGACAACTACCACAGGAGACAACGACAACTACCACAGGAGACAACGACAACCACCACAGGAGACAACGACAACCACCACAGGAGACAACGACAACTACCACAGGAGACAACGACAACCACCACAGGAGACAACGACAACCACCGCAGGAGACAACGACAACTACCACAGGAGACAACGACAACCACCACAGGAGACAACGACAACCACCACAGGAGACAACGACAACTACCACAGGAGACAACGACAACCCCCACAGGAGACAACGACAACCACCGCAGGAGACAACGACAACTACCACAGGAGACAACGACAACCACCACAGGAGACAACGACAACCACCACAGGAGACAACGACAACTACCACAGGAGACAACGACAACCACCACAGGAGACAACGACAACCACCGCAGGAGACAACGACAACTACCACAGGAGACAACGACAACCACCACAGGAGACAACGACAACCACCACAGGAGACAACGACAACTACCACAGGAGACAACGACAACCACCACAGGAGACAACGACAACCACCGCAGGAGACAACGACAACTATCACAGGAGACAACGACAACTACCAAAGGAGACAACGACAACCACCACAGGAGACAACGACAACCACCACAGGAGACAACGACAACCACCACAGGAGACAACGACAACTACCACAGGAGACAACGACAACCACCGCAGGAGACAACGACAACTACCACAGGAGACAACGACAACTACCACAGGAGACAACGACAACCACCACAGGAGACAACGACAACTACCACAGGAGACAACGACAACCACCGCAGGAGACAACGACAACTACCACAGGAGACAACGACAACTACCACAGGAGACAACGACAACCACCACAGGAGACAACGACAACTACCACAGGAGACAACGACAACTACCACAGGAGACAACGACAACCACCGCAGGAGACAACGATGACTACAGCAGGAGACGACAATCACCACAGGAGACAACGACAACTACCACAGGAGACAACGACAACCACCACAGGAGACAACGACAACCAGCACAGGAGACAACGACAACCACCGCAGGAGACAACGACAACCACCACAGGAGACAACGACAACCACCACAGGAGACAACGACAACCACCGCAGGAGACAACGACAACTACCACAGGAGACAACGACAACCACCGCAGGAGACAACGACAACCACCACAGGAGACAACGACAACCACCACAGGAGACAACGACAACCACCTCAGGAGACAACGACAACCACCGCAGGACACAACGACAACTACCACAGGAGACAACGACAACCACCACAGGAGACAACGACAACTACCACAGGAGACAACGATGACTACAGCAGGAGACGACAACCACCGCAGGAGACAACGACAACCACCACAGGAGACAACGACAACCACCGCAGGAGACAACGACAACCACCACAGGAGACAACGACAACCACCACAGGAGACAACGACAACCACCGCAGGAGACAACGACAACCACCGCAGGAGACAACGACAACTACCACAGGAGACAACGACAACTACCACAGGAGACAACGACAACCACCACAGGAGACAACGACAACCACCACAGGAGACAACGACAACTACCACAGGAGACAACGACAACCACCACAGGAGACAACGACAACCACCGCAGGAGACAACGACAACTACCACAGGAGACAACGACAACCACCACAGGAGACAACGACAACCACCACAGGAGACAACGACAACTACCACAGGAGACAACGACAACCCCCACAGGAGACAACGACAACCACCGCAGGAGACAACGACAACTACCACAGGAGACAACGACAACCACCACAGGAGACAACGACAACCACCACAGGAGACAACGACAACTACCACAGGAGACAACGACAACCACCACAGGAGACAACGACAACCACCGCAGGAGACAACGACAACTACCACAGGAGACAACGACAACCACCACAGGAGACAACGACAACTACCACAGGAGACAACGACAACCACCACAGGAGACAACGACAACCACCGCAGGAGACAACGACAACTACCACAGGAGACAACGACAACCACCACAGGAGACAACGACAACTACCACAGGAGACAACGATGACTACAGCAGGAGACGACAACCACCACAGGAGACAACGACAACCACCACAGGAGACAACGACAACCACCGCAGGAGACAACGACAACCACCACAGGAGACAACGACAACCACCGCAGGAGACAACGACAACCACCACAGGAGACAACGACAACTACCACAGGAGACAACGACAACCACCACAGGAGACAACGACAACCACCGCAGGAGACAACGACAACTACCACAGGAGACAACGACAACCACCACAGGAGACAACGACAACCACCACAGGAGACAACGACAACCACCGCAGGAGACAACGACAACTACCACAGGAGACAACGACAACTACCACAGGAGACAACGACAACCACCACAGGAGACAACGACAACCACCACAGGAGACAACGACAACTACCACAGGAGACAACGACAACCACCACAGGAGACAACGACAACCACCACAGGAGACAACGACAACTACCACAGGAGACAACGACAACCACCACAGGAGACAACGACAACCACCACAGGAGACAACGACAACTACCACAGGAGACAACGACAACCACCACAGGAGACAACGACAACTACCGCAGGTTACAACGACTTCTACAAATGGGACAAGAATAAAGGAAAAGGTATGGCTTAACAGAAAAAAAGCGAAAATAGGGGATGAAGCACATACAAAGATTAGTCTGGTGTAGTGGGCCTAGTATGTTGAGGAGTGTCTTCTATGTTGGCATCTGCATGTTCCTGTCTTGTTCTTACTCTCATGGTGGGTAGAGTGAACAGTTCCGTAATTTGGGTGTTCATGGTAGGTTGTTCTATTGTTATTTGAATTGCTTCATGAATTTGTAATCTTCTTACATCTTGGGTTTTGTCTATTATAAGGGTATTTTTGTTCAACTTTTCTCTTGTTAGGGTGATGTCATGGGCTTGTCTCATGTGATTCCTGGGGGCACCGGATTGAAGATGACATATCAGACGCCTCGTCAGCTTGGTCGACGTCATACCTATGTACTTTGATTGAAGGCTACATCCTTCATGGGGGCGAGTGTACATGTATATCACTTGTGACTGCTGTAGAGGGTTCTCCGTCGGCTTCAAGCTGTTTTTAATAAGGAGGTCGGAAGTCTTCTCTATTATATAGAATATGATTAGATCGTTATGAATATAGATCGAATAGAATATGATCTACGTTATGGTTAAGAGTAATGCGTTTTACTCCTTTACGGATTATTTCTTTCATTATTCGTTCTTCTTTTTTATGTTCACTTTGCATGGTGAATTTATAATAGAATTTTAATAATAAATTTATTATAATTTCCTTCACCTGACCCCTTACTGGTGTAAATCTAACTCGCCTTGTATTTTCTTATCACTTGAGAATGAACCATGTAGGTTCGAAACGTTGTGTAAATTTTATAAGAAGTGTAATACACTCTACAGTTATTTATTTATTTTTCTCCACCTCGAACGAAGATGACCTTTGGAGAACTCCTCTTCCAATTAAACAAGTTGCTAGAAAACTGGGCAGAGGGATGGAAGCCCAAAACAAGAAAATAATCAATAAAGAATTTGCAGTCATATTTAATGAAACATGTATATATATATATATATATATATATATATATATATATATATATATATATATATATATATATATATATATATATATATATATAAAGAGAGAGAGAGAGAGACAAAGCCATTGCTGCAGTCTTTGACGAAAAGTTTAACGACCTAAAGAGGAAGGATGGAAGAGAGAATTGGGGACTTGGACTCCCACGATGCCCTCTACCTTCTCACAAAGTGCCTTACCTTGCCCAGGCTAACATACTTCTTAAGGTGTGCACCAACTTTTGGCAACCCACTTCTTAATCAATTTTTTTTTTAGGGATATTCCAAAATATCCAAATTCCAAAAAATAAATATAGGGATAGGGAACCAAAAAGGGGACCTGCGCGGGCCCTAAGCCTCTGGCTGGCCCACTAAAGTGTTGCTTGTTTCTGTTTTACTTGGGCGGAGTATGAGTATTTATGTCTCGAATGGTCGCTTCAGTAAGATTTTGCTATTTGTGTTTAACAACTTCTGCTCTGTTGAATCCAAGTTGAAATCTTAATGGGTTTGTAACTGTGCACTGTGTTAGATAATGTTCCAGTAGTCTATTAAATGAATATGATGAGCTCCTCAGGTTAATATTCAGGAAGGCGCTCAACCTAGAATTAGATGACAGTCAGTGGGACCAAGCAACACTACCAGTGAGATTTGGGGGGAGATAGGCATACGAAAGGCAACTGAGGTCGCACTTCCAGCATTCTTATCCTCATGTACAGCAGCCAACGAACTGGTAGGGCAGATCCTACCAGAGCGTATGAGAGAGACAGTGGGAACTTATGACCAAACGTTCATCGAAGCAGCCAGACAATGGGACACCATTGCACACCCTCAACCCCGACCACAAGTCCCAAAAGACCACAAGCAGGCCCACTGGGATAGCTCTACAATGGAAAAGACTGTCACAGCAATGATTGACAACGCTGATGCTGAAAACAAAGCCCGCCTCCTATCGGTAACAGCACCCCATGCCGGGGATTTTTTATTTACTGTGCCCAATGCAGCCCTGGGAACTCGCCTCAATCATGACGCTCTCCGCATTGGAGTTGCCCTTCGCCTTGCCGCCCCCATCCTCACCGAACATAGATGCATCTGAGGTACTGCGATGGCCGACCAATATTGTCGTCATGGTCTGGTATGTCGTAAATCACAGGGTAAGATTGCAAGACATGAAGAAGTCAACGACATCATCAAGAGGAGCCTCGCCACAGCCCGCTCCCGGCACAAAGAGAACCACACTTATCCAGACCTAACGACCTTCAGAAGCGCCCTGATGGGGTCACCTTGCTTCCTTGGAAGGATGGTAAGCAAGTGGTATGGGACTACACGTGCGCAGCCACACTGGCCAGTACCTACCTCCACTACAGCACACGTGAAAGCGGTGGTGCTGCTTCTTTCAGGGAATCGCAGAAAATTATTAAATACAGAGGTCTGGCACACTGCTACAGCTTTGTTCCGATCGGCTCGGAGACCCTCGGTTAGTGGGGAAAATGTGCATTGAAGTTCCTGAAGGAATTGGGGGACAAATTGATCAGCCCTACAAAAGATCAGAGAGCAAAAAGTTTCTTGTTCCAGCGCCTCAGTGTTGCGATTCAGAGGGGAAATGCCTGTTGCGTCTTGGGCACTAGTCCAACTTCAGAGGAATTCGAAGAAGTGTTTGACTTGCAACAACGATCGAACCCGTCTGTGACATTCATCAATGTTTCCCCATTGTCTTGTTTTTCAAGAGATCCATAACCTTTAAGCACTCTTTATATCAACGAATGTAAATCTTGTAACCATTAAATACATAATAAAGCGCAAAAAAACACAATAGGAAGGCGGGTGGTAGGAGAAAAGCACACAGAAATTGTATTGGAGGTCCCCTCACATTCCCTCTCATGCATTATGTGTGGTTTCCTCCGAGGCTATGGGTCCCCCTTCTTTCAGCCAGAGGTGGTACTCTTATTTTGTAAATGTGTGTGTGTGTGTGTATATATATATATATATATATATATATATATATATATATATATATATATATATATATATATATATATATATATATATATATATATATACATATATATATATATATATATATATATATATATATATATATATATATATATATTTTTTTTTTTTTTTTTCTGAGGAGTTTATAGAGTCGCCGCAGCTCTCTCCCTCTTCCCCCTTCCCACCACCCCATCCCAGCCCCCACTAGTGGTGCTGGTATTCACCACGAAGCTTCAACCACCACCCCTCCCCAGCCCCCACTAGTGGTGCTGGTATTCACCACGAAGCTTCAACCACCACCCCTCCCCAGCCCCCACTAGTGGTGCTGGTATTCACCACGAAGCTTCAACCACCACCCCTCCCCAGCCCCCACTAGTGGTGCTGGTATTCACCACGAAGCTTCAACCACCACCCCTCCCCAGCCCCCACTAGTGGTGCTGCTATTCACCACGAAGCTTCAACCACCACCCCTCCACAGCCCCCACTAGTGGTGCTGCTATTCACCACGAAGCTTCAACCACCACCCCTCCCCAGCCCCCACTAGTGGTGCTGCTATTCACCACGAAGCTTCAACCACCACCCCTCCACAGCCCCCACTAGTGGTGCTGCTATTCACCACGAAGCTTCAACCACCACCCCTCCACAGCCCCCACTAGTGGTGCTGCTATTCACCACGAAGCTTCAACCACCACCCCTCCCCAGCCCCCACTAGTGGTGCTGGTATTCACCACGAAGCTTCAACCACCACCCCTCCCCAGCCCCCACTAGTGGTGCTGGTATTCACCACGAAGCTTCAACCACCACCCCTCCCCAGCCCCCACTAGTGGTGCTGCTATTCACCACGAAGCTTCAACCACCACCCCTCCACAGCCCCCACTAGTGGTGCTGCTATTCACCACGAAGCTTCAACCACCACCCCTCCCCAGCCCCCACTAGTGGTGCTGGTATTCACCACGAAGCTTCAACCACCACCCCTCCCCAGCCCCCACTAGTGGTGCTGGTATTCACCACGAAGCTTCAACCACCACCCCTCCCCAGCCCCCACTAGTGGTGCTGCTATTCACCACGAAGCTTCAACCACCACCCCTCCACAGCCCCCACTAGTGGTGCTGCTATTCACCACGAAGCTTCAACCACCACCCCTCCCCAGCCCCCACTAGTGGTGCTGGTATTCACCACGAAGCTTCAACCACCACCCCTCCCCAGCCCCCACTAGTGGTGCTGGTATTCACCACGAAGCTTCAACCACCACCCCTCCCCAGCCCCCACTAGTGGTGCTGCTATTCACCACGAAGCTTCAATCACCACCCCTCCACAGCCCCCACTAGTGGTGCTGCTATTCACCACGAAGCTTCAACCACCACCCCTCCCCAGCCCCCACTAGTGGTGCTGCTATTCACCACGAAGCTTCAACCACCACCCCTCCCCAGCCCCCACTAGTGGTGCTAGTATTCACCACGAAGCTTCAACCACCACCCCTCCCCAGCCCCCACTAGTGGTGCTGGTATTCACCACGAAGCTTCAACCACCACCCCTCCCCAGCTCCCACTAGTGGTGCTAGTATTCACCACGAAGCTTCAACCACCACCCCTCCCCAGCCCCCACTAGTGGTGCTAGTATTCACCACGAAGCTTCAACCACCACCCCTCCCCAGCCCCCACTAGTGGTGCTAGTATTCACCACGAAGCTTCAACCAGTAATCAGCGTCATTCTCCGAGGCCGGAGTCACGTGACAACTGGCGCTAGTGTAGAGTCCTCAACACGCTATATCTTTACACTGGTGCGTCCAGGGGTTATACACCACTCCCCACCCCTCTTATAGCCAGCTTACAACTGTCTCCTCCCATTGGTGGTGCCAACCACATATGGGAACTGTTTATACTCTTTATATCTTACTACAAATCTATATTTTGTAGTAGATGCAAAAATAGATGTTGTAGAGCAGGTCGGAGAGGTAGTAGAGCAGGTTCTGGGGGAGGTGGTAGAGCAGGTGGGTGGAGGGGAGGTAATAGAGCAGGTGGTGGTAGGGGGAGGCATTAGAGCAGGTGGTGAGGAAGATGGTCGCGCAGGTGGGGGAGGGAGGTGGTAGTGAAGCTCAACAGTGTGCCACACTAGGTCACCATCACGGGTGTAGGAGAAGTGTGTTAGGTGACGCCAGTTGTCACCTTGCCCACCCGTTCCCTGATATGACTCGCAACGAATTTGTTCCAAGGTTGCTCTAGTGTGTATATGTTCCAGGGTTGCTCTAGTGTGTATATGTTCCAGGGTTGCTCTAGTGTGTATATGCTCCAGGGTTGCTCAAGTGTGTATATGTTCCAGGGTTGCTCTAGTGTGTATATGTTCCAGGGTTGCTCTAGTGTGTATATGTTCCAGGGTTGCTCTAGTGTGTATATGTTCCAGGGTTGCTCTAGTGTGTATATGTTCCAGGGTTGCTCTAGTGTGTATATGTTCCAGGGTTGCTCTAGTGTGTATATGTTCCAGGGTTGCTCTAGTGTGTATATGTTCCAGGGTTGCTCTAGTGTGTATATGTTCCAGGGTTGCTCTAGTGTGTATATGTTCCAGGGTTGCTCTAGTGTGTATATGTTCCAGGGTTGCTCTAGTGTGTATATGTTCCAGGGTTGCTCTAGTGTGTATATGTTCCAGGGTTGCTCTAGTGTGTATATGTTCCAGGGTTGCTCTAGTGTGTATATGTTCCAGGGTTGCTCTAGTGTGTATATGTTCCAGGGTTGCTCTAGTGTGTAAATGTTCCAGGGTTGCTCTAGTGTGTATATGTTCCAGGGTTGCTCTAGTGTGTATATGTTCCACGGTTGCTCTAGTGTGTATATGTTCCAGGGTTGCTCTAGTGTGTATATGTTCCAGGGTTGCTCTAGTGTGTATATGTTCCAGGGTTGCTCTAGTGTGTATATGTTCCAGGGTTGCTCTAGTGTGTATATGTTCCAGGGTTGCTCTAGTGTGTATATGTTCCACGGTTGCTCTAGTGTGTATATGTTCCAGGGTTGCTCTAGTGTGTATATGTTCCAGGGTTGCTCTAGTGTGTATATGTTCTAGGGTTGCTCTAGTGTGTATATGTTCCAGGGTTGCTCTAGTGTGTATATGTTCCAGGGTTGCTCTAGTGTGTATATGTTCCAGGGTTGCTCTAGTGTGTATATGTTCCAGGGTTGCTCTAGTGTGTATATGTTCCAGGGTTGCTCTAGTGTGTATATGTTCCAGGGTTGCTCTAGTGTGTATATGTTCCAGGGTTGCTCTAGTGTGTATATGTTCCATGGTTGCTCCAGTGTGTATATGTTCCAGGGTTGCTCTAGTGTGTATATGTTCCAGGGTTGCTCTAGTGAGTATATGTTCCATGGTTGCTCTAGTGTGTATATGTTCCAGGGTTGCTCTAGTGTGTATATGTTCCAGGGTTGCTCTAGTGTGTATATGTTCCAGGGTTGCTCTAGTGTGAATATGTTCCAGGGTTGCTCTTGTGTGTATATGTTCCAGGGTTGCTCTAGTGTATATATGTTCCAGGGTTACCCTAGTGTGTATTTGTTCCAGGGTTGCTCTAGTGTGTATATGTTCCAGGGTTGCTCTAGTGTGTATATTTTCCAGGGTTGCTCTAGTGTGTATATGTTCCAGGGTTGGTCTAGTGTGTATATGTTCCAGGGTTGCTCTAGTGTGTATATGTTCCAGGGTTGCGCTAGTGTGTATATGTTCCAGGTTTGCTCTAGTGTGTATATATTCCAGGGTTGCTCTAGTGTGTATATGTTCCAGGGTTGCTCTAGTGTGTGTATGTTCCAGGGTTGCTCTAGTGTGTATATGTTCCAGGGTTGTTCTAGTGTGTGTATGTTCCAGGGTTGCTCTAGTGTGTATATGCTCCAGGGTTGCTCTAGTGTGTAAATGTTCCAGGGTTGCTCTAGTGTGTATATGTTCCAGGGTTGCTCTAGTGTGTATATGTTCCAGGGTTGCTCTAGTGTGTATATGTTCCAGGGTTGCTCTAGTGTGTATATGTTCCAGGGATGCTCTAGTGTGTATATGTTCCAGGGTTGCTCTAGTGTGTATATGTTCCACGGTTGCTCTAGTGTGTATATGTTCCAGGGTTGCTCTAGTGTGTATATGTTCCACGGTTGCTCTAGTGTGTATATGTTCCAGGGTTGCTCTAGTGTGTATATGCTCCATGGTTGCTCAAGTGTGTATATGTTCCAGGGTTGCTCTAGTGAGTATATGTTCCATGGTTGCTCTAGTGTGTATATGTTCCAGGGTTGCTCTAGTGTGTATATGCTCCATGGTTGCTCTAGTGTGTATATGCTCCTAGGTTGCTCTAGTGTGTATATGTTCCAGGGTTGCTCTAGTGTGTATATGTTCCAGGGTTGCTCTAGTGTGTATATATGTTCCAGGGTTGCTCTAGTGTGTATATGTTCCAGGGTTGCTCTAGTGTGTATATGCTCCTGGGTTGCTCTAGTGTGTATATGTTCCAGGGTTGCTCTAGTGTGTATATGTTCCAGGGTTGCTCTAGTGTGTATATATGTTCCAGGGTTGCTCTAGTGTGTATATGTTCCAGGGTTGCTCTAGTGTGTATATGCTCCTGGGTTGCTCTAGTGTGTATATGTTCCAGGGTTGTTCTAGTGTGTATATGTTCCAGGGTTGCTCTAGTGTGTATATGTTCCAGGGTTGCTCTAGTGTGTATATGTTCCAGGGTTGCTCTACTGTGTATATTTTCCAGGGTTGCTCTAGTGTGTATATGTTCCAGGGTTGCTCTACTGTGTATATGTTCCAGGGTTGCTCTACTGTGTATATTTTCCAGGGTTGCTCTAGTGTGTATATGTTCCAGGGTTGCTCTACTGTGTATATGTTCCAGGGTTGCTC